>NC_044056.1:23986804-24154304 GCF_902167405.1 Gadus morhua
CATCAACAAGTCCACTATAACAGTCTTTACCAGTTCAGTTTACCAGTATCAACCATTCCACTATAACAGTCTTTATAAAGAGTTCAGCTTACCAGTATCAACAAGTCCACTATAACAGCCTTTACAAGTTTGATGTTCTCATTACTACAAGTAATTAAAATGTGTGTATACTTATGCGCATGTTTATGTGTGTTTTCTTGTGTAAATGTGGATACACATCAGTGTTTGTGTGCATACGTGCGTTTGCACTGTGAGTGTGTGTGTGTGTGTGTGTGTGTGTGTGTGTGTGTGTGTGTGTGTGTGTGTGTGTGTGTGTGTGTGTGTGTGTGTTTGTGTGTGTGTGTGTGTGTGTGTGTGTGTGTGTGTGTGTGTGTGTGTGTGTGTGTGTGTGTGTGTGTGTGTGTGTGTGTGTGTGTGTGTGTGTGTGTGTGTGTGCGTGCGGTGGTAGTGCCCCTGTGACCCCACAGGGTGACAGTGGTGTGTTATAATGATGGATGCACTGGGCAAGCCAGCTCTGGACCCACCTGGATAGCGTTAACTTCCTAATGCAGAGCGACTAAACGCTGCAAGATGCTGACCTGCTTGTTTAATTAAGTGCAGTGTTGTGCTTTAAAACATTTACTACCACCCTTGGGAACCTCACCCTCCCCGAAACACGTTTCATTAAAATTAGACTTGAGAAGATAAACATTCATATCTCTGAAATGCCAGTGTCCCGGTGCCATTGGCCCTACAGCCTGGTTCCTCTTAAGATTCAGTGGTGGTGTGAAACAGGGTTAATCTCTGCTTATGGCATAGAGGGTCAAATCTGACCTCTGGGAGTAAGTGGAGCCCCGGTGGCCTTGAGACACACACAGAGCATATTTCAGCGTTAAACCTCCGTCCCCCTTGTTTTCCAGTAAAAGGAAATTGTCCCAGTGACCACATCGGAAACCGCTTCCCTTTCTGTTTTGATTGTGCATGGCGTAACTGCCTCCTTTCCCATGTCCTGCCGCTCTCCGCTGTAAAGTCTCCACACGGCGTCGCCCGCAGTCATCATCACTGACCTCTCCACGATGTGCGCAACGAGACAACGGGAACCACATAATTGCAGAACAAGCAATATGTAGCATCCAGAGCTGCCTTGATATCTTTCTCACTGGTCTTGAGAAGACGCTGTTGTCGTGGTCCAATGGTTTGTGTGGACAGAAGTCTACTACTTTTATACATTGATTCTTTGCCAATCTTGTATTCTTAAACATTTCTGCCAAGTTAGGATCTTCTTGGATGTACATTGAGTCATTCAAATGTCAAAAGAAAAACCGAAGCAAAAGGTTGATTCTGTTGTCGATTTGTCCCAAACTACCGTTACATAATCAGATATCATTCTGCCCTCCTCCTCGCTGATTAGGAATTGACAATTAGATAGTTCTGTGAGGCCCGTGCAGAAGGACAAGTCCCTCTTTATGTTTCAGCTCTGCCCGGTAAACACCACTGCGTGACCACAGCCATGGTGGAAATATTCCACCTGCATCTTGGGAGTGGAGAAGGTTGGAACCTTTCTGTTATTTCTGGGAACAATGAGGCGAGAAGTGAGCCGAACAGAGAGCATGCAAGACTCAGAGCGCATTGCATGAACTGGGCTTGACCGTGTCGCCAAGGCTGGTACAATTTGTGCTGGCGAGTTTCAGTGCTTTGACCCCTTTTCTCTCAGCCTCTGCCCTTCCCACTTCTCTCTCTTTCCCTCTCCCTCCCTTTCTCTCTCTTTCTCTCTTTGTGTGTCTCTCTCTCTCTCTCTATATATATATATATATATATATATATATATATATATATATATATAAGTCTCTCTCTCTCTTTCTCTTCTCCCTCTCGCTCTGTCATTACCCTCTCTCCATCTCACCCTTTGAGTGCAGAGCAATTAGAGAGACAGAGCGGGGACGGGAGGAATGTGCGAGCGGGATCCAGCGGGAAGCGATGAGTGCGTGAGTGAGTGAGAGAGACAGGAGGAGATGGAGAGCAGACACCAACGTAAGCTACGGCAGGCCGCAAGAGAGGGTGAGGGGCAGGATGAGCACGTCAAGGAGAGGAGCAAGAGTAGAAGACAGAAGTGGAGAGGACAGGAGAGGAGAGGACCTGAGGTGGTGATTGGCCCGTATGTCCGAGCCGAAGGAGATTCAGCCAAAGCCCGATGCCTCAATAGCTGGCCTGGCCTCTGGTGCATCCCGTGCATGCAGCCAACCACAAGTAACTGCAGTGTGCTCTCTGGCAGTGTCCGATGTCAGCCTGGGAGCAGCACACCACCAAGGAGGCCTCATGGATTGGCCTGGACAGGCCACTGACAGGGGTGGTTATATCAAGATGGCACGATACTGCGCTACTGAATTTATGCCAGGGTCTTAACAGCCCCAAGACGACAAACATCGTGGCTGAGGATTTTAATAAGGCAAACCTCAAGAATTCCTTGTGGAATTTGACCAACATATCCCAGGCCCAGCCCAGAGGGGTGAAGAGAACTGGACTCACTGATCAAAGTCGGCCATATAGCTCAGTCTCGGTTCAGCCAATCAGAACATGTCGCCATATTTCTCATGCCAAGTATAAACAAAGGATGAAACAGGAAGCTCCGGTGACAAGGGAGGTCACACCGCATGCTGGACCGCTCAATCAGAGGCTCCAGGATGTGCTGAGTGATGCAGCCTGGGACATGTTCCTGGACAGCTTTGAATGTGGCGACACTGGACGAGCCCCAAATCCCCCGCAGGACCGTTCACTGTACTACTCACTGTACTGCTCACTGTCCTGTTTACAGTACTGTTCACTGCCCTGTTCACTGTCCTGTTCACTGTACTGTTCACTTTATTGTTCTCTGTCCTGTTTACTGTACAGTGAACGGGACAGTGAACCGTCCTGTTCACTGTCCTGTTCACTGTCCGGTCCTGTTCACTGTCCGGTTCACTGTACTGTGAACCGGACAGTGAACCGTCCTGTTCACTTTACTGTTCACTGTAATGTTTACTGTCCTATTCACTGTAATGTTTACTGTCCTGTTCACTGTACTTTTCACTGTCCTGTTTACTGTACAGTGAACAGGACAGTGAACGGTCCTGATCACTGTACTGTTAACAACTGTTCGGTGTCCTGTTCACTTTACTGTTCACTGTCCTGTTCACTGTACAGTGAACAGGACAGTGAACCGTCCTGTTCACTATACTTTTCAATTTACTGTTCACCGTCCTGTTCACTGTGCTGTTCACTGTCCTGTTCACTGAACTGTGAACAGGACAGTGAACCGTCCTGTTCACTATACTTTTCACTTTACTGTTCACTGTCCTGTTCACTGTGCTGTTCACTGTCCTGTTCACTATCCTCTGAACAGGACAGTGAACCGTCCTGTTCACTGTACTTTTCACTGTCCTGTTCACTGTATCGTTCATTGTCCTCTTTACTGTACAGTGAACAGGACAGTGAACGGTCCTGATCACTGTACTGTTAATAACTGTTCGGTGTCCTGTTCAATGTACATTGAACCAGAGTGGTGAGAGCTGAGACGCTCATCAACATTGACTGACCCACACAGGCTCTCAGAGGGTGGGTTCTGAGCCCCCTGCTATGCTCCCACTTCACAGGACGGTTACTCGCTTCAGGAGAACCTATTGCGGACCAGGATCAGACGTTGAATGGTAACTCAGATACACATGCTCCTTTATCAACTTAAACGTCTGAGGAAATGCAGTACAGACTGCCCTGTACATTTAACAATGTTTTTTTGCACAGCAACATCTGTAGATATACCCTCTTTGCTCTTACACTAATTATAATATCTCTGTTGTCTTTATCATTTACTGTCAAATCCCAGTTGAATGACCATTTAAACAATTTCACTAGTTGTACATGTAGGACATTACATGTAGGACTGTACATGTAGGACTATGTGACAAATAAAGACAAGACATGAAACTGGAAACTGTATGTAAATGCTGGCTGGGTGGGGACCATGTTCCCCACCCAGCCAGCGTTTACAGCAAAGATGGCCGCTAGGTGGATAAGGCCCACTGCAACTGCGACCACTTAGGCTTAGAGGAGGATGGTGTTTTGGTTTAACTTGTTATTTTGGCGTCACACCACCCTACAGAAAGTGAAGTCTATTTTAGATTCAGTTTTCTAAATCTAAAAATCAGACATTGAAGACCGCCTTGTATTATCTATATATATATATATATATATATATATATATATATATATTTATATATATACTGTACTCCGGTTCTATATATCCTCAGCATGGCTGCTACCACTCATGCTTCATAGAGGAGCTGTGTTGGACCAACCGTCCCACTGTGTGATGGTCTCTCCTCTGGGACAGGTTACAGAGTGGTTTATGAAAACAGCCCAGTCAGGGGGTGGGCAGTGTGATAGCCCCCCATCCTCAACATCTCCTCGCATTCTGCCAGGACTCGAAGCCAACCACAATGGCGTAGTAAACAAAAATGTTCAGTCCGAGCGCTTTGCTCTAGCGTTATGTCAAGATGTTTGACGGGCAGTCATCTACCGACCTGCATGCTACCGACCGGTGCTTTCTGGGGGGCTGAAGGTGGGTTTGTGTTGCACTTCTTTTTTAAGTCGGTGATGACAAGCTTGTTGAAATGTTGAGGTGTGACAACAAACCACCCCCACAAGATAACACAGAGTGACGGGACAGCTGAGGGATCACCACTGGGTCTCTAACGCATCTCTTCCCTGGGGATAAGGACGACCCACTGAACACCATCACACACCATGTGTAGTCTTAAAATCACGCTGGGACACAAATGGTGTTCGATAAAATGCGTTTTTTTTCTTTTATTGATATTAAAAATGAAAGTACATGAATTGTGCATTTCGGACATTCTAGCGTGCAGAGGTTAAACAATAAAATACACACAGGCTGAGTGGGTCACTGACACAGAAAAATGTGCCTGCTGCCTCTGAGCAAGGCATCCCTTCATATTCAGTAGCAGGAAATGGTTGACTTAGGACACAAGGGTCGCCTGCTGGATCTTTACATAATAACAGTGAATGAATGCAGTCCTAGAAGGAATCATATCTTCCAATAAAATATAAATCATCTTTTGTGATCGCTGTCCGGGAATTCCATTTTAATTGAGAAAATAATAATATTAATAATTATTATATAATAATTGCAATGCTTTTGATACACAACTGAAGTAGAATATTTAAATAGGCAGGAAGCGGGCTATTTTGAATTGCCTTTTAGATGTTTGTTCGGATACTTCTCTCCTCTCTTACTGATGTTCTCAATCCACTTAATTCGTGCGCTGTCAAACAATAACGATTTTAGGACGCACTGACCTTGTCTGTGGCATGTCCCAGGCCGCTGCTGTCTCTACATCAGACAGCGAGGGGTTTATGACCAGATATGGACTAACGTTCCTATCAGCACACCTCTCTCTCAACACCTCTCAAGACACTCCATCGCTGGAGGCGGACTTCATCATAAGGGTTTTAATGTTTCAGTTAATGTCTGATAGGGGCCTTCATCATCAGATGCGTAACATAGGTGGATTCTCTTGGGATATAAGAAGGATATTTGAGCCTCTTTAAACTGAATATAGACATCATATAACCTTTAAGGTATGACCTAATGGGGTGAACGCGGGACCGATAAGGGGGCATGAGGCTATACCAGATTGGAAGGGAGGTGTAAATGATCCATAACTGAATGATGGAAAGATCATTCCCTGGTCTTATAACGTTACAGCCACAATGTCTAGCCAAAGGGACGTGAAGTTTTCTTCATCGCTGTGTTTCTCGGTCCAGACACTGATGGTCAAAGCTGGACACCAAATGGCAGTCGATAGCATGTTGAGGGAGTTGATTGTTAGATGAGAAGAGACCATGCACATTCACAGAGATATGATTTAATAAAGGACCAGTCGTTCCACTCCCATCCATTCTGAAGTGGCTTTAAAACATAGTGTGTTGAGTACAATCAATGAAGATTTGTTCAGTCGGTCATGATTGTGTTTCTTTAAATGGAGACTTTTATCAAACGTATGAATGCTCCGGGGAACAGGTTCAAACATATGTTGGGTAGGAAAAGACAAGAGACACACCGAGATATCGTTATCTTACAACCAAGGAAATCACGCTAGAGAAACTCTCTTTCCCTTTTATTTTATTTTTTCAAAGTCACAGCCAATCAGATGGCTGCCTCAGATTTTCTGATGTCTCGTTATCCAAGCGATTCTATGGCCCTTCATGTGTTCGGGGGACACAGGTCTGGCTAAGTGAGAATATTTAACAGACAACCATGGTTTCTGAATGTCCATGCAAACCAGAATATTTGGAGTATGTGCCTAATTGGGTGATATGGTGACATACCTATGCAATCGTGGCTACGAAGCTGTTAAAATATTGATTTAAAGTAATGTCAAATGAAAACGAAAAAAAAGAAAGGTATTTTTGGTACAAAGCATCTAAAAAAAGCATGACGACTCCAATTGGAAGAAAGAGATCATTACAAAATAAATCCGCATCAGTGCTACGTATATTATTTGGACCAATTTTTCAAATATATTTTATAACAAAATAAATAATGCCTTTATACAGTGCCCTTGTTTGTATTTCAACAAACAAACAAAAAGCTTGGCGGCTCATTACGCAAGGATACACCTCAGACTAAAGGAAAATACCACAACGTCCCTGGAAACTTATTATATATCTATATATTTATATATATATATATATGTATATATATATATATTCAAGTATTTGTTTTCAGGCAAAAGCATGTGAATACTACTGATATACAATACAACAAAAAGGTTAGTTGACATTATTGCTGTTTTTTCCCTTTGAATTTAAATGTTGTGCCTTCTTTTCTCTGTAAAATAACATAACGTAACCTATGCTAACAGGAATGTCACGGTACCAGAATCGGACAGTTTTGCTTTTTTTTTTTCTTGAAACGTTGATATGAAAAGAAAACTGAAAAATAAAATTAAAATATGATCATCATTATCCCACTCAGTCGGTGTCCAAAACATTTTACTTACTGCCACGGCAGTCAGCAAAACCATGGCAAACAGGAAGTTCGTTCCAAAAACTTTAGTACTGTCCCAGTCCAGGCAGTCCACCATGTCCATTCCTTTGCTCCGGTCCCTGTCCAGGAACCTCAGAAGGTTACTCGCCTGACAATTACACCAGCGAGCCAGGGACGAGTAGCCGCGAGCACGCGCTGTTAGCCTGACGCTAACACAGCCCAGGGCTCAGTGACACTTCCCCTCACGTTGCCACTGCCAAGAGGCACCAGCAAATCCTTTATTTTCCTCTTTTTAAAAGTCAGACTTTCCTTAAAACGGAAAGTTTTAAGATCCAAAGAAAAAAAACGTGCTTTTTCAACCTCTTCTTCTTTGAGTCCATTCCCAAAGCTAGCACCATGACATTTTTTTAAGCTACACGTTCATTGTTCATAAAAAAATAGTGCCTTTTTTTCTATACTTTGACGTATTCCGTGGCAATGTGCAATTTGCAGACTCTTTTCTGCTTCTTGTTTGTGATTAAAAGGTGCTGGAACAGGAATCTAATTTTACAAAATAATTCCTTACAGTGTGGAAGTCCTTTTATAGTTAAGAGGTGCAAACTAATAAGAAAAGAACTATCAGAGGTGTTCTTATGCCTCAGGGAAGCCTGGTGGAATGGATTCTTTCATGCATGCCGCTCTTCACGTCCTCTTCCTCAGGGACAAAACACATTCCTCCAGTGCCGCCTCTGACACTGTCTCTTTCAGCTCCTCGTCTCCCTTTTCTCTCCGTCTCACTTAAGGATCCACCTGGATTGCATCGGCCAAATCTGTAACTTTTTGTTCATTTGTGTGTGTGCTTTTTGTGTCAGTGATTAAAAGAGAGGGGAGCGAGAGTTGAGAGAGAGATGGAGAAAAATGGAGAGATTGTTGAGAGAGAGAGAGAGAGAGAGAGAGAGAGAGAGAGAGAGAGAGAGAGAGAGAGAGTTAAGATGGAGAAAAATATCGAAAGAGAGGTGAGAGATAGATAGGAAAAGAGACAGAGAGAGTTGAGCGGTGGAGAGAGAGTTGAGCGAGAAAGATAAGAGGCAGTATGTGAAGGTATGTTTGTGTGCGGGTTCAAAAAGTTTTTTTTGCGGGAGGTGGTCGGGTGGTGTGGGCATCAGAGAGGGGGTCAAGGGGTCAAGAAGTACTAGATGAGCGCTGTATGGGGGTGGTGGGGTAGTATGATGGTGGGCTCGAACAGGGCAGAGGAGGTCAAAGAGGACTGCCACAAAAATGACGTCAAGAGACAAAGCTATAATCCCCCTCGTCTTGTGTTGTTCTTTTCTCTTCCTCATCCAAACTCTTGTCTGTGCATACTCTGGGCGGGCGGCGGCTCATTTGTGGCTGACGTAGTTGTCCGTTGAGAGCAGGACGGGGGGCAGCTTGCTGGGGAGGCTGATGAGCGGTCGGTGGGTCTGCTCCTGGGCCTTGGCCCTCGCCTTCTCCGCCTGCCGCCGGAACTTCCTGGCCTTCAAGATGGCGGGGATACCCCTCCTGAGCCGCTGGGCCGCCTTCCTGTCCCACACGGCGTAGGAGGACAGCTTGTTGTTCACGTGTTGCTTCTTCTGCACTTCCTGTTGGGCGGGGGAGGGACAGGGAGGGGGGGAGGTCAATGGAAAAACACAAGGTCAGTACTTCTAATACATTGAAGACATTGTAGTTTCAATGGAGTTACAGCAATGGCAATAGTGGGTAGGAAAGGAGGAAGAAAGATATTTCATGTTAGAAGATGTCGGGGCATCAAATGGGAGCGTTCAATGTCATCATGTGGGCCCAGTAAGGAGCCACTCACTGCCCCGCTCTTGTTTTGATTGCCCAGACTGAGAGGAGCTGTCGTTATCATCAGACTGCACCCCTCCCCATATGCTTAAGAGGAACTAGTCATTGTTCACACTAATCAGGTAACACCCCTCCCCAGACACACACGCACACACACACACACACACACACACACACACACACACACACACACACACACACACACACACACACACACACACACACACACACACACACACACACACACACACACACACACACACACACACACACACACACACACACACACACACTAACACACACACACACACACAGATTCAACCCCCCACTAAAACAAATAACAAAATCAACCCTCCCTATCATCCCCCCTTTGAAAACCGATGTCTGAGTTAAGTATCATTAGTTTCTCTGTGGCACCGCCAGAGGCTGAGACTCACTTAATGTGCCAATAGCCTGATCTGAATAGCTTGTTGTTGTGCGGTGTCTTTAGAGGGGTATTCACCCCCCACCCCCTCCCTCCCTCACCCCCTCCCCCGCCTGACTTCCTCCGCTTTAGAGGACACAAACAGCTGGCCTACAGGACAAGCCTTGGGGAAACATTGGGGACATGTTTGGGACATGTGTGGGACATGTTTGGGCTAGATTCTGGTCCACAGTGGTCCTCCTGACCCGCGGGCTCCTCTGCTACTCACACATCTCCTGCTTTGAGCTCTGATGCTATGGAGAACCAGTGCACAGCTGAGGGCCATTAATCGACCGTTTTAGAAAAAATAGTGACATCTGGTTTTGATCAGGTTTGGGAAATGGACAGAGGGAATGTGCAGTCATCCCTTTTTTGTATTTGTTTTTTGGAAGGTTTAAAACAGATGCGTACAGAGTTTGACTTTGAATCCTACGGTAATATCTGGTAGTCTCACTCCGGGTTAATCGGGTCGGCCCCATAACTGATAATGCGTGGCATTTTTAGGGAACTCAGTGTTCTGTGTCTCATGTTCCTACACCTGGAACATGTTGTTTTGTAACAGAGAATCATTCCCACAGACTTGAACACAAACAAACCCACACACACAACACACACACGCATGCACACACTTGCTGACTGTGTGGGACAGCACCACTATACTGACATTACCTGACGACAATGTGCTGTGAAAGTCTGAGCACTTTCCACCTCTGTCAGCACGTCTGTCAGGAGATACTTGCTTACCGTCCACTACTCATCAAGATAACCTGGCTTCAGATAAACTGTTCCCATTGGCTAGGACATAGGGGCCTCCCAGGCAGCACGCCACCATATGTGTTTGTGGGTGCATGCATCTTTGTCTGTGAGTGTCAAGTGCGTGTGTGTGCATGTGTGTGTGTGTGCGTGCGTGTATGCATGCGTGCGTGCATATGTGTCCATGGGTTGGGCTATGTACATGCGTGCATGCATACGTACGTGTGTGTTTGTGTGTGTGTATCGTGTGTACATGTGTGCATGCCTGTTCCAATCATCTGTGCACACACAGATGATTGGAAGATGGAGGGAGAAGAAAGAGTGGAGGTGGTGGAGGAGGTGCTGGTGCTGCTGGCATCTACCTGCTTCAGTGGGGGCATCATGGGGATGCCCTGTAGGGCGCTGGCGGAGACGTCCCGCTCCGACTTGGCTGGCTTTGCGCAGTACTGCTCCAGCAAGTTGAGGTCGCAGCTCCGGAAGCAGCACTCCTCCACGATGCCTCGGTTCTGGGTGCGCCGGCTGCTGGTCCGGCTCGTTGGCCGACCTGGAGGGAGGGAGGGAGAGGTGGGAGAGAGAGGGAGGGAGACGAGGGAGAATCAAAAGGAACAACACGGTTAGCCCAGGAACATAGCAAACAGAGATGGGGTAATAATGTCCTGATGGGGGCTAGACGGCGGGGGGATGTGGAGCTGCTGTTGTTGTGATCTCTCTGGATTAAAGTGAGGCTCCATTAAACAAAGAGGATCAAAGGAAATCTGTGGGCCCACTGCAACAAATTATGTGTTTTTACAGACTTATCTGATTAGTGAAGACCCTCCTGTGGCACAGCGCCGGGTGAGGGGCGAGGGAGGACCGGACCCCCAGAGATACCCCGAACCCTAACCTAACCCCTAACCCTAACCTAACCCCAACCTTACCCTAACACACTCAAACTAATCCAAACCAGAATTTTAACAATGGAGGTAAGCTGAGGGAGGACGGAAAGGATGCAATTAGGAGGGAGAGGGAGGGAGAGAGAGAGAGAGAGAGAGAGAGAGAGAGAGAGAGAGAGAGAGAGAGAGAGAGAGAGAGAGAGAGAGAGAGAGAGAGAGAGAGAGAGAGAGATACAGAAAAACTGATCCAATAGAAGCAAAGTGTATGTGAGACGAAGAGGAGTGCTGGGTGTGAGAGGAAGGAAGGAGTGGGAGGAGGAAAGGTGAAAGTTAGGATGCAGCCCGGGAGATACTGAGCCATCAATAAAGCACTGGGCCCATACACATATATGGAGAGAGAGACAGAGAGACAGAGACAGAGAGACAGAGAGAACGAGAGAGAGCCAGAGAGATAGAGAGGGAGAGCGAGAGAGAGAGAGAGAGAGAGAGAGAGAGAGAGAGAGAGAGAGAGAGAGAGAGAGAGAGAGAGAGAGAGAGAGAGAGAGAGAGAGAGAGAGAGAGAGAGAGAGAGAGAGAGAAAGAGATGGGGGGGGGAAACGTTATTGCAGGAAAGGAAAGATAATGGAGACAAAAAGAAAAGAACGAGAGTGGAGTGACGGGGGAGCTAGGGGGGAGGGGGAGGAGAGAGGATAACAATGTTGGCTAAAAGCAGTAAACAATATTTTAGTCTGGGATCAAGAGAGGGCTGGAAGCACAGAGTGAGTCTATGTCAGAAAAGCACACAAAGGATTTAGCCTTCAGGATGAAAAGCGATGGATAGGCTGAGGGTCCTGCCAGCGGAGGCTCTGGTCACAAGGATGATGACATGCACAAAATGCTGCTCCCTAGATGACTTCAGAAACCATGTTTCGTTCCTCTTGGGGGACAGTGGGTGCTGAGGTGACGGGCATGCCTTTTGGGGTGCTATTACCCTTCTCCCCCTCCCCCCCCCGGCGGAATGCACTAGTAAACAAGTGGGCCATTGTGTTGCATTGAGTCGTGTGTGCCTTCTCTGCTCGCTGTCCTTTCATATGCAATCAGAGGTATGGGCCCGGGGCCCGGGGCCGGGGCCCGGGGACCCGGCTGGAGCGACAGAAAGCGCCTTCTCAGCAGCAACCAAGGGAGAGCTGGTCTTGAGACAGAACACAGCGGGCCACAATATCTCCTTCTGCCCCCCCCTTCCCCATGACTCTCTTTCCTACTCTCTACTGGGCGAAAAGGAGAGAAGTGTGTGTGTGTGTGTGTGTGTGTGTGTGTGTGTGTGTGTGTGTGTGTGTGTGTGTGTGTGTGTGTGTGTGTGTGTGTGTGTGTGTGTGTGTGTGTGTGTGTGTGTGTGTGTGTGTGTGTATGTGTGTGTGTGTGTGTGTGTGTGTGTGTGTGTGTGTGTGTGTGTGTGTGTGTGTGTGTGTGTGTGTGTGTGAGCGTGCATGTGTATGAGCAAAGAGCGAACAAACATCAAACATGCGAAGCCGCTCTCTGTGTGGCCGAACCGTTTGCACTGTTGGGGACTCGTAGTCTTTAAACGAAATGCAAAGAGGTTTTGAAAGAGATTAAAGTGGCAACTTACTGAAATAGAATCCTCGGTCTTCGCAGACGAACTGCAGAGCGTCCACCAGCTCTCCTCCGCACAGAGTTTCTGCCGAGGCCCCTTGGAAGATGTACAGCGTCATGGCCAGGGCGAAGACCAACGCGCTGCTGGACGAGAACATCTTCTTCACCTGCACACACACACACACACACACACACACACACACATACACATGCATTCATCCACCATGTCATCATACGTTGCTCTACCGAGTAACCATGCATAAAATAAAGAACAAGTTTTTACATTTTACAAGTTAAAAAAGAACAGCACAACGTCCGCTTGGTTTAATGTGAATTATAGACTCAACAATGAGACCAATGCAACGCGTCTGGTGCGTAACGAGAATACGCTCCGGCACAAGCATCATGATCATGATTCACTCATTAATACATTAGTATTACTCATTAATACATGATCATCTAGAGGTTATCAGCTGTCCTATCTCCGCTACAAGAAGAATCAGCCTCCTGCATGGGACCTTCGCTTTCTTTTAACTGCTCAACTTGGAGAAAATGGCGCAGCAGGCATATCTGTCTGTCAGCGACTCTTACACAATTGTTCACAATAAGTTGCGATACCGGTCGGTCAATGATGAACCCTGAGCCCCTGACCCGTCGCCCCCTATCTGTGGTCCCGGAGTTCAGCTGACGTCCCACCGACACCGTCCCGCTGGGACCACCGTGTCCGTGACCTGACATACCCTCCACCTTCACCAGATACCTGTTGCACATACAGCCCGAAAAAACTAAATCTCCTTCAAATAAAAAATCCTACACATGCAGCAAAGGTTTAGCGTAAGAAAAAGAAAAGATGTGGTCGAGGAACTGAGCTGATAAAACAAGTCTGTCCATCAGGAGCGTATGAACGCAGAGTAGGCTAGTGTTCGTCCAGATCGTCCCAAATTACCGTCATTATGCTCCTCTCGGTTCTTCGGCAGGTGTGGCACACTGAGAGAGGTCCGTTTCTTTGCTGGGTCTCCATGTCAGAGGGAAGGAACGAGTAGACGTTGCGCGTTTTTTGGCTTGAGGAAAATGTTGGTTTTTTTGCAGGTGAATAAGTTCCCCCAGTGTGTGAGTCTACAGAGGTGGTGTGTGAGATGCTGTCCCGAAGACAAGGCGACAGGCAAAAGTTCTGAGGGACAACTGTTATATAGAAAACACGCCTCTCCGGACCTCCCTCTCCTTGGCCCCTCCTCTACAGAAAAAAAATAAAAAAGATGGTCCAGTCAGGTTTGTGTTCAGAGAGAATGAGCAGGAGGCGAGGAGAGACTTGGACGGACCAGACTCACCGAATGAGTAACAATTCCACGTCGTATTTTGATCCTTTACGCATTGTCCCAGAGCCATTACGCGCGGCGTCTCCGGGAGGATGCGCCTCGGGAACGCAGAGTGCCCCACGCGTCACTGGACTCCGCCCACATGAAACTTAGTGTCCAACATGTCTCACCATGTTCCACCAGCTCTGCTCTGACTCACGCTTGGACAGATTTTACCGCCATTCAAATGTCGTTTTCACTTAGTAAACGTGTAAGCCTAAATGACACATACGTTATTGTTAGACCAGCATTCAAACCAATCATCACATGCGTCTCATGGTGGTCAAGGTTTCCTCCAGATGAAGAGCTCCAACCAAACACAAATCAGTCCAAATTATAACTAAATTATTGAATGATTGCTCCACTAATTCACCATTGTTTCTCACGGGCTCAGAGGAAGGTATTGTGGACCATTGTAGGCCTGTTCGAATATAGCTGGTTACGAAGGTTGGTGGACCAAGCGAGTTCTTTAGGATGAGATGATGATCAAATCAGACAAATAGAGAGACAGGCAGGCAGACAGACAGACAGACAGTTCAGTATTTAGTGAAAACATCTCCCTGCATCACTAATGGTTCATTATTCCTACATACGTAACTTACATGCGTGCTATATGAACTGCCTTTACTTTTGTGCTTTAACCGTTTCTCTATCAAGAGGATGGTTGAGGTTCAGTGACCTCCGGCTGACACCTAGCGGCCACTATAGGAACAACAGTGCATGTGAGAAAAACAGGCCTACAGACACAGGATGGGAATGGGTTTGATCGAGGTAAGATGTGCATTGTTGTTGCATATTGCAGAACCAACATGCGTCGACCCAAGGTAAGGACTGTCGCTCTTCTCAACAATTACTCCCAGAAAGTCCCAAAGAAGTATGTTTATAAAACAATTCCTTATTTTTGATTAGGCCTACTTTATTGTTTGTGTATCATTCCTCAAGATATTTGTCTAGGTTGGGCAAAAAAACATACATGTGGTATAATATAACATACAGTGGAATATAAACAATACAAATAGTGTCAGTAGCAGAGTGCTGAAAAAAAGCTCACAGAAGGCATACATAAGCAAGACACCCTAACCATGGTTAAGAATGATATATTCTGAGATACTGATTGATGTGTAGAATTGGATAAATATAACCACCTGCACTTGAATCAAGTTATAATTACCCTGGACTAAGTGAGATTGTGATTAAAAATACGCTAAATAGAGAGACTATGGTAATGAGCCGCGGTAACTTTATTTGGTCTATTGTGCATTGTTGTTGCACGGCATTATGACCTCCGCATCTATCAGATCAACAGGAAGTCCAACCGTGTACTGCTGAACAGCCACCTCTAGTGGCATAATGTGTAAATGTATTGGTCGATTACTGTAAGAAGATATTTCCATTTTTTTCATTTCTTTAAGTATTCCAAATACATATGCAATCATGGAGACCTGCAGAAAATATTAATTATATTTCTATATCATATACCGTTTATCTGGAAATATAAAGTCATATATGTTGAATACTTTTTCATCGGGTTTTGAAAGCAGATTGCTATTATTCATTTCAGTTCTTGGCGAAAAACTTTTTGGCTTTGTCAAAAACGATTGACAATAAAGTTATTTCCCTTCATTTTTTATTACACATTGACATTGGACAACACAGATTTCAACTTTTGAAATTGAACAAACATTGCAAGCAGTTAAATTCCCAACTCAACAAAAGCATTTTAACTACAGCCGTTTTTCTTTTAAATGAACTCATCATAATTAAAAGGTATATTTTGTTTAAGTTTAATAATATACTCTGATTAATGAAAGCGCCACATACTCTGTTATTTTAATACATTCATGATCACATTTTGCCATTGATTAGCTCAGGGTCTAACAGAAACCGTAACAACAAAATGGAATACACTCTGAAGGAAATCTGATGAGAAAACCCTTCGTCTCCTCAAACCCATGGAGGCATGAATGCACGTGGTGACACGGGGCCCACAGGGGCCCACTCAGCTTTACAACACTTTCATTCTCATGGCTCTAGTGGACGGACTGAGAACGGGGAGGAGCACAGAGAACCAGATGAACACGGGGCACATGTGTCCACCAGGTGGAGGCGGGGGACAGGGGGGCCGCGGCTGTGTGTGTGTGTGTGTGTGTGTGTGTGTGTGTGTGTGTGTGTGTGTGTGTGTGTGTGTGTGTGTGTGCGTGTGTGTGTGCATGCGTATGTGTGTGCTGTATGGCTCATGCATTTGTGTAGGGTAGGTTGGTGTGTCTGACGTGTTTGTGTGCGCGGACATCAGGGCAACACACTCAGGGCGTCTGTCAGGATCTTCAGGTCGTCCTTCACGGAGTCCAGACCTCCCCGGATCTTCAGCGGGTTGTCGAGCACCTCCACGCTGCTGGTGTAGGGGTCATAGCGCACAGAGAAGGGCCGCTTGATGCCCGCCACGTACGCCCTGGTGGTCACACACACGGACCAACTCAACACAATGAGGGTGGGCGGTAGTCTCACAGATCCCATTTCAGATGACTAATCTACAATCCGATTGCAGCCCAGGTCTGGGTGAAGACTAATCTACATCCGACGGCAGCCCAGGTCTGGGTGAAGACTAATCTACAGTCTGACGGCAGCCCAGGTCTGGGTGAAGACTAATCTACAGTCGGACGGCAGCCCAGGTCTGGGTGAAGACTAATCTACAGTCTGACGGCAGCCCAGGTCTGGGTGAAGACTAATCTACAGTCTGACGGCAGCCCAGGATTGGGTGAAGACTAATCTACAGTCGGACGGCAGCCCAGGACTGGGTGAAGACTAATCTACATCCGACGGCAGCCCAGGTCTGGGTGAAGACTAATCTACAGTCGGACGGCAGCCCAGGACTGGGTGAAGACTAATCTACAGTCTGACGGCAGCCCAGGTCTGGGTGAAGACTAATCTACAGTCTGACGGCAGCCCAGGTCTGGGTGAAGACTAATCTACAGTCTGACGGCAGCCCAGGTCTGGGTGAAAGGGCAGTTTCTTTATCTTCGTTTTTTGAGTCAACCCATCATGTTGCTGGAAGCGGAGATCTGGTATTGGCAATTGACAAAGAATGCAAACTTGGCCAGCACTAGTGAACTGTAAAGAAGGTGTCTGTGAAGGATTCAACACTATGTAGACCGGCCACTGTAGGAATATCTTACTACTATAACAGCAGGCCTGTCGCACCAGTTACTCAAGTTACTCATGTGCCAAGCAGCCTGCAGCTCACACACACATAGCACGCGCGAATGCATACATACACCGCAAGCACGCACATACACATAGCACATACACATCGCATACACACACGCGCATGAATATACATGGAAACGCACACACACACACACACACACACACACACACACACACACACACACACAAACACACGCACGAGCATGCGCACACACCACTTGCAAGACAAAGGCAGCGACACATACACGGAGGCTCACACACACACACACGCACGCGCACACACCGTACTCAAGACAAAAGCAGCGACACACTCACCGGGCTAAGACGTTATGTTTTTAAACATAGCGGCTCCGCCATTGACACACACGCAGGTAAGAACACACACGCACGCTCACACACCGCAGCGACACTCGCCCAGGTAAAACTTTATGTTTTTAAACATAACAGCTACGCCATCGATACACGCGCAGGTAAGAACACACACGCACGCGCACACACCGCAGCGACACTCGCCAACGTATGACGTTATGTTTTTAAACATAACTGCTCCGCCATCGACACACGCGCCCAGGTAAGAACGGACACACCGCAGTGACACACTCGCCCAGGTAAGACGTTATGTTTTAACATAACAGCTCCTCCGTCAAAAAACTCTCCCAGGTAACACGTTCTGTCTATAGACTGTAGAAATTGCGATAAAAGAAGGGAAGACAATTTCTCACCTCGACAAGCAACGGCAGGTCGTTCATTTTGTCATATAAAAACCGTTAAATTCAAACATCACACCGACAGGCATATCAACACATAAGTCACGTGATCTTAAAGAGACAGTGTCCCAATAACACAGAACGAAAACATGTCAATAACACAGTATGGTGAATTATGTCTATAGAGTCCACCACAAGACTGCACTTTGTTGCTAAAATGTAATATAACTCTGTCCTCCTTGAGCCTCCCGAAATGCTTTACACTTTGTTGCTCAAACTTAATATTACTCTTCTCCTTGAGCCTCCCCAAATGTCTTGCGGTATTGATATCTCCCCCTCCCCCTTGCGGTTTTAGTTGTTAGATTTTTCTGATGTTTTGTGTGTATGCTATGTGTGACTGCCTGTCTTGGCCAGGACACTGGACGAGATGTTTAATCTCAATGATGATTATTGTTGATTATTGTTGGGAGCGCACCGGATCTGGTCTGGGGGGATTTGGTCTGATTGCGGGCACCTGCTCGCAATCAGGGAGACCAATCAGGGAGTGTGTATTTATGTGCCTGCTTTGTCTTGTAATGGCAAGGTTCGGGAGCAGAGAGACAGGGGCGATCGCCGCCAGAGATCGCCTGGAACGCACCCTGTGACCGCTTTGAGCGGAGTTATGATTTACGTTTAACGACTTGTGTTTTGTTGGACTTCTGAACGATCGAAATAATCAGGCTGTTCTCCGTGAGCTCTCCTCCAGAGGAAGCAGCGGTGAACCCAGAGGGGCAGGAGCCGTGGCCCACATCCATGTCCCGAAGTTGGGGGAGGCGGACGACGCTGAGGCCTTCCTAGAGACCTTCCAGGGAGCCGCCGAGGTCTCTAGTTGGCCTCGTCAGGAGTGGGCTCACCGTCTCCTGCCACTCCTGACGGGGGAGGCCAAGCTCGCAGCCCACAGTCTGCCGGCCGGGGCCCAACGAGACTACGACACCGTCGCCAAGGCCATCCAAATCCGGCTAAGCTTAAATCCCGAGGAACATCGTCCGCTTCACCGGTGCCCCGTCTCCTCCCCACGGTCCCGGCGAGGCGTACAGTATCCCGGTGGGGATACAGCGGGGTACGTACCAGGCGCTTTTGGATTCGGGCTGCATGCAGACCATGATCCATCAGCGCCTGGTGCGGTCCGAGGCATTGGTGGAGGCATCTAGCGTTCCGGTGAGGTGTATACACGGGGATGTTCTGTATCCCCTATGTATCTTGGTCCCTATTGAAATTCGTTATGGGGGGAAAAAACATAGAGTCATGGCGGCGGTTGGTTCAAGCCTCACGCATCCCCTGATTCTAGGGTTGGATTGGGCTGGGTTTCCCAGGCTGTTAGGGGGACTACGGGGTTGCAGACACGACAGGTAGGGACATGTAATTCGGGTGCTGTGTTCTGTGCCGATGCGGGGGCGTCCGACGCTGTTCAGGGAGGATTTCCTGCTCGAGCAGTCTTGTGATGCTACCCTACGCTCAGCCTACGACCAAGTGATAGCCATTGATGGTACTCGGGTACAGCCAGACGCAGTGCTGACTCACCAATACTTTGTGGTGGTTAGGGATAGGCTTTATCGGATGGGTCGTGACTCCCAGAGTGCGGAGGTTGTCACCCAATTGCTGGTTCCCAGGAGCCGCCGGGAAATGGTTTTCCAGGCAGCGCATTATAACCCAATGGCGGGCCATTTGGGGTACGATAAAACAATCAGTCGGATACCATCACACAAGCGTTTCGGGCGGAGGTGCGCAGGTGGTGCGCCTCCTGTCCCCATTGTCAGTTGGTGAATCCCTCGGCCGTCCCCAGGGCTCACTTGTGGCCCCTTTCCCTGGTAGAAGCCCCCTTCGACCGCATTGCCATGGACATTATCGGGCCATTAGAACGTTCTGCACAGGGGTATTGATTTGTGTAAGTCCTGATCGACTACGCAACCCGATACCTGGAAGCAATTCCGTTGCGCAACATCTCCGCGAGGAGTGTTGTGCAGGCATTGTTTCATGTCATATCGCGGGTGGGAATCCCGATGGAGATTCTAACTGATCAGGGCAACAATTTCATGTCACGCACGATTAGGGAACTTTATGGGTTGTTGAAGGTCAAGGCCATCCGCACGAGCGTCTATCACCCAGCCACGGACGGCTTGTGTGAGAGGTTTAACCAGACTTTAAAGTCCATCATCCGTAAGTTCGTACACAAGGATGCTCGAAATTGGCATCAATGGCTAGACGTGGATTACGAGGTAGTGCCCATGTGCGGTCGGACAGGGGCGAAAACAAACAGACATGTCACATCAACCTCCTTACAAGGTGGAACGATGTGGCCCCTGTCGCGTTCGCGACGACGCTAACGGAGAAAGAGGACCTCGGACCAGAAGTCCCTGCTCCAGGCGCCAACTCTCCGGTCGGTCGAGGGGAGGATCTCTTGGTGAGTCCAGCGGAGGCGTTGCCAGCCTGCAACTCCAGTTCGCCGACGTGTTTTCGCCCCTGCCCGGTTGCACCCCGTTAATCACTCATGACATCGAGAGGCAACCTGGGTTAACAGTGCGGACACGCCCCTACAGGCTGCCCGTCCACAAACAAGACGTGATGCGGCGCGAATTGGCAAAATTGATGACATCGTCATCTATGGTGACACGTGGGGGCAGCATGTGCAGCGGGTGGCGGCCGGCATTCAGTCGCTGAGACGGGCGGGGCTCACGGCCAACCCGAAGAAGTGCGTGATCGAATGGAGGGAGATCCAGTATCTGGGGTACCACCTGGGGGCAGGGAAGGTCCGGCCGCAGGTCTGTAAGACCATGGCGGTCGCCGCCTCTTCTCGGCCCAGGACCAAGAAGGAGGTGAGGCGGTTCCTTGGGCTGGCAGGGCACTACCGGCAGTTTGTGCCGCACTTCCCGGACACAGCCAGCCCCTCGACCGACCTCACCCAGATACAGTCCGACCGACCTCCCCTAGATACAGTCCAGTGGTCGGAGCCATGTCAAGTGTCGTTTGAGGCTATTAAAACAGCCCTCTGCGGGGAAGTGGTCCTGTGTGCTCCTAACTTTAATCTCCCTTTTTCCCTGCAGACAGACGCGTCGGACAGGGGGTTGGGCGCGGTCCTGACCCAGCAGGTGGAAGGGGCCGACCGACCGGTGCTGTACCTGAGCCGCAAACTGTCAGACCGGGAGGGTCGGTACAGCACGATGGAGTGTCTCGCCATCTAATGAGCGGTTGGCGCCCTTCGATAATACCTGCTGGATTGCGCATTCACCCTCTAGTCCGACCATGCCCCCCTCCAGTGGCTCCACCGCATGAAGGATGTCAACGCGAGGATTACGCATTGCAACGCGAGGTTGCAATGCGTGGTACCTCGCATTGCAACCCTTCAATTTCCGGGTTGTGCACAGGCCTGGGGCGCAGATGGCCGTGGCGGACTTCCTCTCCCGTGCCAGGGGGGGGGGGAGTGAGTTGGCGGCCGGATGTGTCCCCAGCCTGTGTCGGACGGAAAAATTGGAAAAGCAAACCTAGAGTCCAAGCGCACTGTGACCTTGTTACAATAGTATACTACACTTTCCATTGAACAATTACCCCTGTTACGATAAATTGACTAATTTTATAATGTAATCAAATGCTCACACACTAGCTGCTTTCAGACACACGTGTAAGTCCTGATATTCTACTGATGGGCCGTATGTGTGAACAATATATCCTGTCATTTGTACCCTGATAATCTCCTGAATAATAATACCCCTGAGGTAGTATTTTCTCCGTAGAAAATGTAAATGAGGAGTAGAAAGTCGGTATTTCTCACACCACTTCAGTGGGTGTGTTTATGACGCTTCTTGATGTCATCGAGTGGCCCCCTAAATGAGCCTGTTGCCTTTTTGTTTGCTGAATGGTTGAAAAATATTTAAATTTTGGCACTGCCTTTAAGAGTAATTTGTGGTGAACGAATGTTATACATTGTAAAATTATAGGCAAAATATTATATTATGTGCTCAGAAATTTGTTACATTATCTGCTACATAGTCAGCTTATTGGAAGGCAAGGTTGCAGACTGTTCACCAGCCACACTATAGCCTACTGGTGGTAATATACAGTAACTAGAACACAGACTCACTGAACTAAGGCAGTGAGGACCAAGTTCACAGGAGGAGCAGCAGTGAGGAAACATTGGAAGAAAAACCCACCTCATCCACCAACAGAAACACTACAGCCCACAGAGGCAGTTCCAGGCCCCGCCTGAGTCGGGTGCTGTGGGCTCTCAGCACCTTACTCCAGTGTCCCCGGTCATTCACTGAGAATTGGGCTGTATTAAATAAACCCCGTCTGGGCAGACGTTCGCTGCTATTCTCCCAACTCAGGAAACGTTATGGGACCGCAGAGAACAGAGGCACAACACTAGGAAAGGGTTAGCCTTCTCTGATGACACTATAACCTTCATCTAGAACACAAAATCGACCTTACAAAGGGCTTTAAGCACAAAATAAATGTTATAAAATCAACAGGTTTAAAAAAAATACAGAATAATAATAGAGAAATAAAGGAAACTAGAACTGCAAGCAGTTATGCAGGGGTCCAAGAGATGTGCATTTCGCCGGCACAACGCGACAAGAAATGTGCATTTCGCCGGCACAACGCGAAGCAAGTATTCAAAACGCTACCGTGAACAACTTGTGGATATAAAGGTTTTGACTGTGAGAGGTTCGGTGTGGGAGTTTCGGCCCCAAACGCATTTTCCGCTACCGTTTAGTCGTCGCCGGTTGGATCAAAATAGTTTTTACTGATTTGCAACGCGAAACATATATTCCAAACGCTACCGTTTCGTCAACGATGGTCGGATCAAAATAGTTTGCTGATTTGCTGATTTCTTGTCGTGTGCGTCTGAAGATGTCGTGTGCAAAGTTTGGTGTCAATTGGGCAAGAAATGTGGGAGGAGTAGCGAAAAGTCAGTTTAGCTGTTTTCACGATTTTGCATAAAGAAAATACTGACGCAAATGGGCCTGGCCTATGCCTGGCCTATGCAGCTGACTCCAATGAATCGGTCCGTATAACGTTTTTGACTGTGGGAGCTTTGGTGAGGGAGTTATAGCCTAAAACGCGTTTTCAGAACATTCCATTGGCCAAATAGGAGACATACAATGTCGTCGTTTTTTGGCGCCGCCTTGTGGCGTAATTTTCCGAAAGAGAATTATCCTTTGCCAAATAACTCCCGCCCACATTAATAATTCTTGGCCATATTTTCTATATAGACTCGGGTTTGCCCCTTGATGGTTTCCTTATAGTTTGAAGAACATTCCTTGGGCCAATTAGAAGATATACAATTTCGTTGTTTATTGCGCCCCCTAATGGCGATATTTTCCGAATTTTTTATCGAACGGCATTAAGGTTAGCAGCAACATGTGTGTTAAATTTGGACTCGATCCGATGTCTAATTTATCGTTTCGTCATCGATGGTCGGATCAAAACAGTGTTCCATGATTTATTTCCGTGTGCGTCTGATGATGTCGTGTGCAAGGTTTGGTGTCGATTGGTCAAAAAAAGTGGGAGGATTAGCGAAAATACAGTTTAGCGGTTTTCGCGATTTTGCGAAAAAATATTATAGACGCAAATGGGCGTGGCCTATGCCAAAAGATGCAGCAGACTCCAGTGAATATGTGGGTACAAGTTTTTGACTGTGGGAGGTTCGGTGTGGGAGTTATAGCCCCAAACGCGTATTCCTTGGTATAGCGCCACCTAGGGACCGGCGTGTCTGGATTTTGTTATCTGAGTAGCGGTGCCGATTCTGGATCTAGCCATGCAATTGGCGCGTGTGCACCATTTACGGTTTGGGCTGTGGTTCCACTTTCACGGGGAGGTAGAATAATAATCCTTACAAAACCAATAGGGATCCAACCTGTTGGCTTGGACCCCTAATAAGAAAAATCCTTACAAAAACAATAGGGATCCAACCTGTTGGCTTGGACCCCTAATAATAATAATAGGAAGAAAAATCCTTACAAAAACAATAGGGATCCAACCTGTTGGCTTGGACCCCTAACTAGAACTGCAAGCAGTTATGCAGGGGTCCAAGAAATGTGCATTTCGCCGGCACAACGCGAAGCATGTGTTCAAAACAAATGGGCGTGGCCGATGCCAAAAGATGCAGCTGACTCCAGTAAATCTGTGCGTATAATGTTTTTGACTGTGGGAGCTTCGGTGTGGGAATTATAGCCCAAAACGCGTTTTCAGAACAATCCATTGGCAGAACATTCTTAGGAGATATATTATTTTGTCGTTTCTTTGCACCCCCTTGTGGCGAAATTTTCCAAAGACAATTTTCCTTTGCTAAATAACTCCCGCCCACATTAATAATTCTTGGCCCTATTTTTTATATAGACTCGGGTTTGCCCCTTGATGGTTCTCTTATAGTTTGAAGAACATTTCTCTGGCCAATTGGAAGCTATACAATTTCCTCGTTTATTGCGCCCCCTAATGGCGAAATATTCCGAATTTTTTATTGAACGCCATTAAGGGTAGCACCGACATGTTTCTAAAATTTGGACTTGATCCGATGTCAAATTTTGGTATTTTTTGAATTTTTGCGTTTCGACGTAAAACGTAGCTAATAAACCAATATTCCAAACGCTACCGTTTCGTCGTCGAAGGTCGGATCAAAAAGTGTTCCATGATTTATTTTCCTGTGCGTCTGAAGATGTCGTGTGCAAAGTTTTATGTCAATTGGTCAAAAAATGTGGGAGGAGTATGGAAAAGACAGTTTAGCGGTTTTCGCGATTTTGCGGAAAAAAATTATAGACGCAAATGGGCATGGCCTATGTCAAAAGATGCAGCAGACTCCAGTGAATATGTGGGTACAAGTCTTTGACTGTGGGAGGTTCGGTGTGGGAGTTGTAGCCCCAAATGCATTTTCCCTTGGTATAGCGCCACCTAGTGACCGGCGTGTCTGGATTTTGTTGTCTGCATAGTCTTGTCTAGTCATAGTCGTGTGTGCACCATTTACGGTTTGGGCTGTGGTACCACTTTCTTGGTAGGAAGTATAATAATAATAATAATAATAAGAAAAATCCTTACAAAAACAATAGGGATCCAACCTACCTGTTGGCTTGGACCCCTAAAGAATCCTTACAAAAACAATAGGGATCCAACCTGTTGGCTTGGACCCCTAATAATAATAATCCTTACAAAAACAATAGGGATCCAACCTGTTGGCTTGGACCCCTAATAATAGGAAAAATCCTTACAAAAACAATAGGGTTCCAACCTGTTGGCTTCGACCCCTAATAAAGTTTTAGTAAATTCAGGAAAGACTCTCAGATAAATAGGAAGGGACTTAAAAGAGATCATTGGTGGTTTCTAGGGGCTACTAGTTTTCCCAGAGCACCATTTGATGTGCAGTATTGTTCACCTGCGTTGGCAATGCAAATGTTTATTTCTCATGCCAATAACGCTTTTTTGAATTGAATTGAATTGAATTGTATTGATAAGAGAGAGAGAGAGAGAGAGAGAGAGAGAGAGAGAGAGAGAGAGAGAGAGAGAGAGAGAGAGAGAGAGAGAGAGAGAGAGAGAGAGAGAGAGAATTAGACAGAATGAAATAGAAAGAGAGACAGAGGCAGAGTGAAATAGACAGTGTGAAATAGACAGAGACAGAGACAGAGTGAAATAGACAGAGAGACAGAGACAGAGTGAAATAAACAGAGACAGAGAGAGGCAGAGATAGAGAGAGAGAGAGAATTCCCAGCAGTGTAGTAGGTGTGTGTCTGTCGATACCTCCCTCCCTCCCTCTCTCTTTCACGCTCCCTCACTCTCTGTATCCCTCTGTTTATCCCTTTCCCTCTTTGTCCCTCTCCCATATACCAAATCACATTATGGGTAATATAATGTGGATAATGCACTTTGTGTGTGTGTGTCTGCTTGCATTTGTATGTGAGTGTGTGTGTGTGCGTCTGTGTTTATGCATGCTTCCCTGCATGTGTGTGGGGGTTTATGTCTTCTATGTGTGTGTGTTTGTGTCAGTGCGCGTGTGTATGTGTTCTCGTCTCAGCACCTGAGCTTCTCTTTGGCGTCTAGAAAGCTTTCAGAGACAAAGTAGACGGACTGGTAGTTCTGGTCCTGGTAGGGCTCCACCGAGGCGGCGTCCGGCTCGAACACCCTCCTCTCGGGGTCCTCCGACAGGGAGTGCTGCAGGCGAGGAGAACAGTTATGATGAACTAAACACAAGCAAATAGAGGAGCAGATGACCTGTGCGATGGGGTCGGGACAGGATATAGCATGGTAGTTTGGTGGTTCTGGACGTTTGACTCCCGGGCCAAAAGTTCTGGGTTTGTCCCCCAATGGCTGCCAGCATACTTCAGCAGGATGATGCCTCTACCTGTCCTGAATGACATGATCGAAGTTCACTGTAAATGTCTTCCTAAGAACAATACAGCACTTCTCAATAGCGGGATGAGGTAGTGACTAGGGAGGGAGGAGATTGTTGGGACGTTGGTTGTCTTTCTTTAGTTTCAGGAAGTCGATCTCTTTGGCTCTTCGCTGCTCGTTCTCTTTACAACTCACGGATGTTACCTACAGCAGCTTTAAGAGGAAGTGGCGAGGAGATAGAAGAGAAGAAGACAGGCGTAGAGAAGGGGACATACCACTAGCTCTCCGTAGGAAGACAGGAGTCCGGCGCCGTACGCTTTAATCTCTCCATTCTGTTTACACAGGCCGAATTCCACGGTGAACCAGTACAGCTGAGAAAGAAAACATCACGCTACTGACTGAGAGAACATCACCCTCAGAGGCTACTGACTGAGAGAACATCACGCTCAGAGGCTACTGACTGAGAGAACATCACGCTCAGAGGCTACTGACTGAGAGAACATCACGCTCAGAGGCTACTGACTGAGAGAACATCACGCTCAGAGGCTACTGACTGAGAGAACATCACGCTCAGAGGCTACTGACTGAGAGAACATCAAGCTCAGAGGCTACTGACTGAGAGAACATCATGCTCAGAGGCTACTGACTGAGAGAACATCATGACAGAGGGGCGGAGGCCGTCTGTACAGCCATGTGTTGTGTACTCACTGTGGACAGCTTCTCTATGTCCTCATCCGACGCCCCCAGTGAGGCCAGACCGATGTTCTACACACAGGAACAGTTAACAGCATGAGCCGCTGAAGCATTAGATTGAAGCATGTTCTACATGAAACATTTTCGGAAATCATTAAAGCTAATCAATGAAAATGAATGCAGTCAACAAAATAAATACAGTCTGTCATATTTCTATATATAAGATATATGACGGACGTCTCGTTATTTGGCAATAAAGTAAGACTGAATGGTTGAGAGGCTGAGGCAAAGACACTGATACCAAGTGTCGTATTATGGACCAGGATCTAGATATTACCTGGGAGAACTGGGCAAAAGTCCTGCCAGCCAGCATGGGGATGTGACCCAGAAGCTCATGTATGCAGTCCCTGAAATACAAACACACACACACACACACACACACACACGCGGAGACACACACACACACACACACACACACACACACACACACACACACACACACACACATCAGATTAATCAGATATCAACATGAGAACAGTGAAATCCGCGAGCTGCTGACCCTCATGGGAGAGAAGGTGATGCAGTTGCATTTAACGAAGACGGGGAAAGATGGTGTGATCTACGAGAAAATACCAGAGGAACTTTCCTTACGAGGCTTTCGTTGGTATTAAAAACAAGTGGTCAGCAAAGTAAGGTATATGTTGGCATTTTTCCACTTGTATATAGTTAATCGCGTGTAAAAAATAATTGGAGTATGCAAATTATTCTAAAGAGGTTTACTCTCCGTGCGTAGCCCTCCTCCTCCAGTGACCCAAGAAAGCCGGCTCCGTGACGAAGGGGGATTTCATTTTACCCCCTCGGTTTTACTCCGGCAAGACAGCGACATTGCAGGGCTAATGTATCGTAGCCAGAGAGTGGAGCCTCACCAAAAACACTCCCGTCCCCTGGTCTAAATAAAGGATCTACCAGGAGGAAGAAGCAGCCATTTTATATGTTGCTAATGGATGGGACCAGCTAGTGAATGGGACAAACTCGTGGGCGTGACTAGCTAGCGGGCGGAAAAGGTTCAAGGGTTAGGATGATGATGCTGATGATGATGCTGATGATCATGCTGATGAAGATGACGATGGTGGTGTTCGAGGGGTGGGGGTGGCTGAATGGGGTCCTCACGGTTCAGGGGAGTGCATGGGAGAGGAGGAGTGGCGGATGTACTGGGTGCACTGGAACACTCGGAACGCCAGACTGGTCAGGAAGTCTCTGGCCGACAACAAACCAGCCACTGGTCGAACCAGGAACCCCGTACGCTCTGGGGGAGGAAGGGAGAGAGAGGGGGACAGAGGGGAAGAAAGAGAGAGGGGGATAAATAGAGGGGAAGTGAGAAGGAGGGAGGGGGGACGAGGTGGGGAGGTGGAGGGAGACCACCAGGAAAGAAGAATAAAAAGAGAATTTGGGATTTTTTTTATAATTTCTATTCTACATAATATATATGTACTTATATATATATAAATACAGTATATGTATATAGACACGTATGTATATACATATATATATATATATATATATATATATATATATATAGACATGTATAAACATTAATATCTATGTACTGTATATACAAATAGATGCATATACATATATCTATGCATATGTATATGTTGGTGTTGGCCTTCTATAAGTCTACCTCTGAGGAAGCGTGACACGTCTTCCAGCTGGGGGATGTTGTCTGGGCTGTAGCCGCAGTGTTTCTCCAGCAGCTGGAAGGCCTCTAGGTGCTCACTGCAGGCGTGGCTGTTGTACAGCTCCCTCAGGGTCACGTACACCTCCCGCCTGGCCAATCACACACAAGCATGAGTCACGTACATCGACCTCCTGGCCAATCACACACAAGCATGGGGTCCTCAGGCTTTGTGTTCAACATCAGACAAGAGGCTAGAAGACAGACTTCAGGGATGGGATCCCCAGTTCATTATAGTTCATAGTTATCTGTACTGTCTGTGGTATACTGAGTACTTTCTGTTTAATACCATTTAATTTCTGTTTAATACCGTCTATTGTCTATTTTATACAGAGCACTGTCTTTGGTATACTATGTACTGTCTTCGGTATACTGTGTCTGTTTTATACTGTGTACTGTCTGTTTTATACTGTCTACTGTCTGTTTTATACTGTGTACTGTCTGTTTTATACTGAGTACTGTCTGTTTTATACAGAGAACTGTCTTTGGTACTGTGTACTGTCTGTTTTATACAGATAACTGTCTTTGGTATACTGTGTACCGTCTGTTTTATACTGTGTACTGCCTGTTTTATACAGAGTACTGTCTGTTGTATACTGATTATTGTCTGTTGTTTATTGTGTATAGTCTCTCTTGCATACAAAGTACTGTCTTTTGTATACTGTGTACTGTCTGTTTTATACTGTGTACTGTCTATTTTATACTGAGTACTGTCTGTTTTAAACTGTGTTTTATACTGAGTACTGTGTCTGCTTTTTACATTTTTTTACAGAACATGTGTTAATGTAATGTAAATTGAATGGACAATAAAGTTATCTTTTCTGATCTCATGTGTTTACTCCATCTTGCCCGACGTTACAATAGGAAGGGCGCCGAGAGGGAGGACACTTTGGGGTTTTAGGTACACCATTTTCCTCTTTCTGCTCAAATCTGCCATTCAGCTCAGAGGTCTATTTAGGCTGTTTAGCTGTGTTCACTTTTAGCAAAAAACTGGTTCACAGCAGAGAAATGATGAGCAGGGAGCCAAACTCACCAGGTCCCGATCTCCTCCTCTGTGTAGTCGACCCTGGGTATCACGCTGCCGCTGCAGGGACGGAGAGAAACAAGTTTTAATAACACGGTACCCAACAGTAGTGAAGTTGCATCAGACGTTTTTGCTCCCCCAATGTTGTTTTGATCAAATTACCCTTTCAATGAAGTCACATGGTCGCAAGTCGCATGTATTTGTTTGACTGCTGGCCATTGCTATGCAGTCAAATATGAGAAACTAAAGACTAAATCCAACCAGATTGTATCAAAACAAAGATGGGTGTGCAACACTGTCTGAACGGCCACTTACAGTCCTTGGAAAGTGATTGGTTAGCCCAGTTTGAGTCACTTCAGTCTGTCAAAAGAGATAATTCCAGATGGAGAACTCTGATGTTACTGTAGGGAGCTAACGTCTTACTGCCTGTATCTGAAGGCGATTTCCCCAATCATCTTCCTCCTCTGTCTGTACACAGGGTCAGAGAAGCCCTGCAAGAACAAACAGGGGTTTACTGGAGGAAAACTAACACAGGAAGAGGTAGGGATTAGACAGTGAGATTAGAGACAGGTCATTAAGGAGCTGGCAGGGGTTAGACAGTGAGTAAAGAGACAGGTCATAAAGGAGCAGGCAGGGGTTATACAATGAGTACAGAGACAGGTCATAAAGGAGCCGGCAGGGGTTAGACAGTGAATACAGAGACAGGTCATCAAGGAGCAGGTAGGGGTTAGACAGCGAATACAGAGACAGGTCATCAAGGAGCAGGTAGGGGTTAGACGGTGAATACAGAGACAGGTCATCAAGGAGCAGGTAGGGGTTAGACAGTGAATACAGAGACAGGTCATTAAGGAGCCAGCAGGGCTTAGACAGTGAATGCAGAGACAGGCCATTAAGGTGATGGAAAACTGTTTAATTTACTTCTAATTGTGTTATTAAGGGTTATCAAAGTGTGTATTAACTTGCAATCTCACACAATCTTCCTTCAGTTCCTTCAAGATGATTTAGTAGGTGGGAGTCTAATCCTCGTTGCTAAGTAACCATATGGATGACCAAGTCATACACTCACATGACCAGGACACTGACTAATTACCAAATTTCCCTCCACACTCACGGCAGCTAGGTACGATCACAGTTTGAGACTTTGAGAAAGGACAAACTAGAGAAAACAGTGTGGGGGAATCAGACCATGTGTCCATAATCCTAAAAAATAGTTCATTCGCTGACTTTAAGTTGTCAGTATACTTTTTTGTTCCAGATTTCTGGTAGTTAATACGCCCCTCTGTGCAGTTACATCCACAATCCTAGAAGAGGCCTAAGTCCCATACACATTTTATTACTTGATTACATATATATATATATATATATATATATTTACAGACACATATATGAGGAGACTTACAGGATGGTCTTGATCCAAGTCGGGATCAAATTTGTTCACCAGGTGATGACATTTGTCCAACTCTGCTATTTGCTTTGGAAACCAGTGAACTAGATTATAGGAGAAAAACCCATGCATTAAAAACCAAGTCAGTTAATGTTTATTTTTAAATGTTTGATTAATAACACAAGACCTGTGTAGGATTTGTTGAGAAAATTGTCCTCTATCACAGGTGTGAAGGTAAGCCTGACAATAGGATATTAAGGTACGAAAACACCAAACGCGTATCCCGCGTACGATGCGTATAAAATCGGCAATTTTTCCATAGGGAACCATTGGTTTACGCGCGCATGAGCTGCGTACACGCGTTACATGCGCTAAAGCAACATTTTACCTATGGCGAGTGGATAGTGCCAGGATTCCCTGGAGAAGGATAACAACGTGTGAAATGAACGTGTGGAGAAGCTACGCCGCCGCCGTGTAGAGAGGATATGCACGCCGCCGCCGTTGGGACTGGGGTTCGATTCCCAGTCTATATATATAATTTTTTCTTCATTATTTTCTGATATTAATATATCCAATGACTTGTTGATGAATAAGTTGATGACATTTTATAAAAAAAGTTTTTATGTGTCAAAAAGACATACTGTTTTAAAACAGATCTCAAAAATGTTTTGATGATTGTATGGGCATGATGTCACTTCATAGGGCAGAGGGGTATTCCACAAAGCCGGTTTTATCACATAACCGGGCAAATTAACCCAGGGTTTGCGGTAACCCTAGGGTTTCCGTTCCAAAATGAACACGGTATGTTAGTTACTATAGCAACATATGCTCTGAATCAAACCTGGTCGGACCAGGTTTTGTGCAGGTTAAGGCCCCGTCCACACGAAGCCGAAACGGGCGAAACCGTTACGGTTTCGATCTATCCGGTTTCGAAGTATCTCCGTAAAGACGAAGCCAAGCGAAACCGGATAGATCTGTAGAAACGCTGTAGTAAACATTCCAGGCCCATAAGGGGCGCTGCTTCTGGTACACAAATCCAGAAGAAGAAGAGGCGAGCATGCGCATAAAGGCTGCCCCCCGAACCACTAACAACACAAACAAACAGCTCTTCTACGATGGCGAACTAGATTCTCAATAAATAATGGCTTAGCAACCCAACAAGGGACATGATATGCTGCAGAACGATTTACAAGCTTGTAGTCCGCCATCATCTTTTGTGTTGTGATTTCTGAGACTCCGCGGGCTTAAGAGCCATTGGCTAGGGGGTCGAGGGGTGGGGCGATGACGTCATGGTTTGCGGTTTCAGACGGTTTCAGGCGTCCACACGAAACCAAAACGAAACCGGATAGATTTGAAACCACCTCCGAGGGTGGTTTCAGAAGTTTGCGGTTTCGGTCAGCGGATTCGCCGGCTTCGTGTGGACGGAAGGCCGAACCGTACAAGACCTTTGCGGTTTCGCCATGAAATCGGCTTCGTGTGGACGGGGCCTAAGTTTGGAACATAACCCGGTTTTGGGGATTTAAAGCTGCGTTCACCGCGGATTCCATGTGTTCACAATGGCATGCCCTTTTGATGAGAGCCCTGTTGATACCGGAGCGCCAATTATTCGTGCAATCCACTGGGAGAGATTTATAAGACCACGGCTATATCCGGATGACTTTTTGCTGGAGAGAAACAGATTCTCACGCAAATCTTTAATATATTTAAATAGCCTTCTCTCTAGTTCAGGCGTTCTCACGGCGACGTAGGGTAGCAGGCGTCTTAGTGGCGACGAACTTATCCACACGTCGAGAGAAGACGTACATTTTAGCTGTGTTCGAAATCGTTCCCTATCATGGATGTAGTGCACTAAATAGGGTGCACGCCATTTTGTAGGGTGTTCGAATTCTCAGTGGTCCACTATATAGGGCACTATATAGTGGACATAAAATAGGGTACATACGATGTACCCTAAATGTTTCTCCCGTATACCACAATGCAATGCGGGCGTGTTTTTCCGGAGGAGAAGAAGAAGCTGAATAACCGCGAAAACGAATACATTTAATGATGGAGTCTCCGGCTTTCGTATAGAAATGTCAACAATTTATTTGGGATTTAACATAGAACATTTAACATTCAAAATTAGTTTAAGAAAACTTGAACAAGGAAATGTAACATTCAACATCATTACAACCCCCAGCTTTCCTCGTGAGTGCCCGGTTTGTTTACATGATGTGGGCGCATCTGTCTGCGTCACACAAATACCCGGCGCATTTACTGACGCAAATGACGTTTAGAAATGTTCAGCGTAGTGTCCGAATTCTCGTTCCCTATTCCCTTTATAGTGCACTATATCATGTACACTATATAGGGAATAGGGAACGAGTGTATAGGGAACGATTTTGAACACAGCTAATGTCTGAATTTCCTTATGTACGTCGCCGTGACACCGCCGCCGGTGGGCGGATCTTCCATGCCGTCGCCGTGACGTCGCTGCTGGTCTCTCGTCTGCAGTCCCAATCAATCCCTTTCAAAATTTCACACGTTCCCACGGCGACGGAGGGTAGGCTGCTCCTTCGCCTCTTCCAGGGAATCCTAAGGTTTGGCACTATCCACTCGCCATATTTACCCGCGTTAGCCGCGTATGAGCCGCGTATATGTACGCGCGTATATATACGCGCGTACATATACGCGTGTACGCGAGGAGTTCAAAAAATTTAACTTTTTACGCTCATACGCATGACGATTAGCCGCGTTGCCCAATCAGCGTTGAGCTTGACCCGACGTCACTGGCAGAGAGTAGTGAGCTTGGACAGAAGCATACGGCCGACATCTTTCTTTATTCTGTGTGGAAATAGTAACATAGTTACGCCATTAAATGCTTTTAGGGAAACATTTTTAGCGAGAAATGTGCATTTTACTTTCATAATGTTCGCTCGGTGAATGTGAAGGATGTTTGGTTTGATAGTTATGACGAAGAGGGAACGCTCCGTTCACTTGCATGGACAGAGTCTCTGGTTACTAAGCAACCTCAACGTCTTGGCGGACTATATATCTGCTGATCAACACTACGAATGCTGGAAACACACCAGACACACCATGTGAAGTTATTTAACCCGATTATTGTTATTTATATCCGAGATTATTTAATCTAACCCGATCTAAACTCTATCACCCAAACACGGCGGCGTTTGGGTTTCCTACCTCGGACTCCAGCGCAGCCACGGCCGACAACTTTCTTTATTCTGGGTGGAAATAGTAACATAGTTACGCCATTAAATGCGTTTATGGAAACATTTTTAGCGAGAAATGTGCATTTTACTTTCGTAATGTTCGCTCGGTGAATGTGAAGGATGTTTGGTTTGATAGTTATGACGAAGAGGGAACGCTCCGTTCACTTGCATGGACATGGACTCATCTAGGCGCGTAGCTGCATAGGACCATTTTTGACACAAAATGGTCAAGCAACATTTTAGCTGCGTTACGCACGTAAATCTTTACGCGGGTACGCGTTTGGTGTGTTCGTACCTTAGACATTAGCCACACAAGGCATGTTCGTCGCATCTGTGATTGTTTGATACAATGCCACAGGCTGCGTCTCCACCATGGTCTCCACTGCCAGTTTTCCTGGGACCAGCCCCGTTTCCGGATATCGAAGGATCTTCGCTCGTAAGATGGTTCGAAAGAGGGATCTTTCGAACCATCGATAATTTCTTCGGAGCGTTTCCCGAAACTCCTCTTAACGTGAACGCGCATTCGCTGCACTCAAGACGATTTTAGGATTGTACCTGTCCACTGACATGGTGCTGAAACAGGCTATGACGCAGGGGGAGACGCAGGAATGTCGGAGGAAAATGGGGTTAAAAAGGGTTAAAATATCTCCCCATCAGGGCCAACCGCAGAGTAGCCTACGAAAAGAATAGATTGCAATAATATGAATGCTAAAGATATTAAAACACAATTGATTAAGCCTAGGCCGACATATATAGCAGTCCTAATCCTGAGCGCATGATCGGGAGGTGGAAGTTGCGCTTTAGATGCCTTCACAAGTCCAGCGGAGGGCTCCAGTTTTCGCCGGCCAAGTCATGCGCTGTGATATGTGTGACAGCTATGTTGCACAACATTGCAGCTAAGGCTGGGGTAGCTTTGGTTGAACCCGAGGACATTGAGGACGATGACGACGAGGAAGATCGGTGTGAGGACGGCCCTCATAACTACGCGGCTGGTTTTCATGCGCGTTGAAGAGTGATTGAGACTTTTTTTTAACCCCCTCCACCCTCCCACATGTCACTAAACATTCCCGTCAACGTGACGGGAATATCCCAGCCTTTTACCTGCCCCTTTGCTTGTTTTTTATAAAAAAAATATTATAATTTTTTTTTTTTTTTTTTTACATTATTTTATGCTACGTTTTATGAGTAGCCTATGTCAGTCTGCACAAATCCCCCCCACTTTCTCTCACACATTTTAAGTGCCCTGCCTGCTCAAACATTTCCTGGACTGTCTCTCTCAAACTAAGAACATAATGGCCTACATTAGGCTCAGACTCACGTGATACACCATTACCAATGCGTTATAATAAAACGCATCCAATACTAGGAATGTCCGCTGGCTACGCCACTGAGGCTATAGTAGGCTAACGAGGCTCTTAGCGTCCTACGAGTACCCTGGAGCACTCGTTAGCTACTCGTGACTCGTGAGCGTTTTTAAGACGTTCGTTACCAAAGATGCTTTCGGGAAACGGTGTGAAAACTGTACGATGCTCTTACGACCCACTCTGCGATCCACTTAGGCTAAAGATGCTTTCGGGAAACGGGCCCATACGTAGGAAGCTTCCTATGGCAGTGTCACGAGTTATTGTGGCGCGTAACCACGTAAACATCTCAGGTTCAGCGTCTTTGTACTGTGGGCAGTGACGTCACTAGGCTATCTTTATAGCTAATTCGATTAAAGAATATCTTTATAAAACAACTAAGTGAAAGAAACATTAGTGGTCAAATAAATGTCCTCAACATAGGACCGAGGTGGGATGTCTCCTATGACTTCCTAAAGATGTATTGAACTATATTAACTTTACTTCAACCTATTTGGGAAACGTCCTCGTAGTGGAGCCCCACCCGATATGAGGGATTTGTGTTGTGGTGGGGTGGTGGTGGAGGAGCCTGCTTTACCTTTTACTTCTTTGGTGGTTCTGACGTCTTCAGCGATCCTCTTGATGGAGCTGATGAGCGTTCCCACGTCGGAGAGGTGCAGTTCGCAGCGGACAAAGTACTCCAGCGCCTCTTGCTGGTCGCGGTTCGCCTTCCCGCTCTGCCGGGTCTCCAGGTGGTGGATCTTAGCCTCAAACGTCTTGACAGATAAAGGAACAACCGGTCTGGTGAGGAAACCATCGCCCTCCTGGCATCAATGAAGCATCCGTTAACAATATCATTTATGAAGAATGATTTAGTGGTGCCGGTTCTACCGAAGAGGATTTAGCCTGTGTGCCACAAACCCAACCTATAGGTAAAGACGGCCAAGAACCAAGGGACCGTTTGAGGACCAATATTCTACCTAAAAGGCAGAATGGATGAGGCTTTCAGAAGGGGATTCAATGTGTGTGTGTGTGTGTGTGTGTGTGTGTGTGTGTGTGTGTGTGTGTGTGTGTGTGTGTGTGTGTGTGTGTGTGTGTGTGTGTGTGTGTGTGTGTGTGTGTGTGTGTGTGTGTGTGTGTGTTAACATGGTGGCCAGTCTACACAGTGTTGATTTGAAACCTTTAACAGTTTACTACTGCTGGCCGAGTTTGTGTTTGCTAATTACACACTTCCAGAGCCCTGCCTCCAGCGATTAGAGAGAAACACATATGAAATGGGAGAAAGTGAATGAGAGAGAGAGAGAGAGAGAGAGAGAGAGAGAGAGAGAGAGAGAGAGAGAGAGAGAGAGAGAGAGAGAGAGAGAGAGAGAGAGAGAGAGAGAGAGAGAGAGAGAGAGAGAGAGAGAGAGAGAGAGAGAGAGAGAGAGAGAGAGAGAGAGAGAGAGAGAGAGAGAGAGAGAGTTGTTTAGGGCCTGCCCAATTGTAAAATGTATTTTAAATTGAAACATGCATTAAAACCAAGGTTTTGCATTTCAGGCAATTTGCATTTAACTAGGTCTGCTCATATACAGAGCACCATCTCATCATCAAATAAAATTGGGCATTAATTTATTGCTGTAGTAGCCCAACCCTAACCCGAAAATAAAATGGTTTGGCACAAATTATTAGCATTTTTGGTTCAATGTTAAGCAAATAAAAGTAAATATGAAAAACATCTGTTTGTTATTTTTTCAGCACATACCATAAACCATAGAAGAGAATAACACTAATATTAATAATCCTTATACGGATTTATCATCAATCATCATTTATAATTTATCACCGTCATCATCACCTCCATCATCATCATCATCATCATCATCATCATCATCATCATCATCATCATGTTATTATTATTATTATTATTATTATTATTATTATTATTATTATATAATAATAATAATATCATAATTTGGGGTTAAACCAAAACATTATTAAAAATTAAACTCTTCTTCAGGTACAAACCAAGGGATCCTAAGAATTAATAACAGAACAGCCCGTATACCTCGAACACCTTGAGGGAGCGCGACAGGGCGGGGATCTTGGAGGACCTCAGTGTGAAGAACACGTTCAGCAGCGCCTTGCCGTTCTCCTCCTCGAACACGATCAGCTCGCTCACGTCCTTCGCCTCTGCCGCAGCGGCTGCCGCCTCACGCCCTTTGCGCGCGTCCTCGATCAGGCTCTGCCGCCGGCCGATGAACCGCGGGGACTGGGGGGAATTAAGGGTTTTGGGGATCACTGAATTTGCGCGTTAAGGCGGGCAAACCATCTCGGGTCTTTGCGCTACTGTCTTGCCCTTATTTTGGACCTCGTGTAGGCCTACGCCTATTGGCCAGGCCGCTGTAACGCTGTGGATACACGATTAAATAAGGCTACAATTGTTTGATGAGCTTTGCTTCGGTCTCATGGTATTATAAATAAATAAAAACTAGCCCAGTAAAATGAAGTTGCAGTGTGGTGAATGATACGGGTGTCGACTTTGAATACGGGTGTCGGTTTGGTAAATCGGTGCGTTGCGTTGATGTTGACTAATGACGTTAATATTAAATAAAGTGATAGCCTATAACCGTCAGTATTAGGCTACGCGCCGTCAGCTCAATTGTAAACTTTAGAGTTTGTAAACTCTGAGCCCACTACCAAAAGGGCCAGGACCCGCAATGTTACTGTTATATGTGCAAATACAAATATTAGTGTTGTGTTCGTCTTAACTCATGTAAGCAACTGACCCATGTTTATCTCATAAACAGCAAACTGAAGCGCTTACAATTATGCCACAGTGCGCATGTGCGCAATGGGGACATTGACACCTACCACAACAAGGTAAAGTTTGGGAATGGTCACAATAAAGTATCCTGTAGAACCAAATGGTTTTAACTGGGCGGCCATCACCCACAATTTATATGTTTTTAACACTGTTAATCACAGGTGCGAAACCACTCGCCATATCTGCATCTGATATGGAAACAGTTCTAGAATATGACCAACATTGGGGAGAGTACTTTACCATGCGTCTTTTGGCGCGGATTGAAATAGGCCTATTGAAGCCTGCAGGGTTATGCAATAAACATACGGAGGAACGCGATCGCTGAGCTGCCCTACCCCAACATTGCATGACACATTAAACTCAACTAGAATCGCAATCATCCAAAATTTGATGTCAACAGACCGAAAACAGTTGGAATGCCTACAGAAAACAGATAGTTAATGTGATAATCACATTATTAGAAATAAACTTGGAGCAACGATTTACAGAGGAACTATTTTTTTGGGAGAATGCTTTTGCAAGTTCGCTGCCCCACCTGCCCATATGGACGGCATGTGCCTTGATGCAATAGCTGCAACTTAAATACAAATTTTGAAATGGATTAGGCTACTAAAGATTTCTTACCGTCACAGAGTCGGACCGCTCCATCTCCGACGCGGCCCGGCGAATGGTCTTCGTCGAGGACGTAGAACTGTTTGAAATCGGCATTTTGAGGGGTTCTTAGTGAGCGTTATGTGAATGTTGTTTATTGTAGAGCGCTGGGTGTATGCGCCTTTGAGTTCAGCGCGGTGCGTTCTCTGAGCGCCTCTGAGTTCAACGCGGTGCTTCCTCTGAGCGCCTCTGAGTTCAGCGCGGTGCGTTCTCTGAGCGCCTTTGAGTTCAGCGCGGTGCGTTCTCTGAGCGCCTTTGAGTTCAGCGTGGTGCAGTGATTCCGTGGAGCGCCTCTGAGTTCAGCGCGTTGCGTCGTTGGATCGTCTTCTCAAGCAGAAGCGCTGCGCTCTCTCTTATTTATATGTTTTTTTTATGGGGACATTTGTTGAAGGTTTCTGACGTCAAGGCATCTGCGCACTTCTCCACCAACCCCAGGTTTCGGTTTCTGATTGAACTATAATTAATCGTTTTGTATTAATTGGCTTATACGTTTTTTATTTTGGCCTCATGCATTTATTCTACTGTATATGCCTACTTATTTTCAGCTTGTATGTTGTGCTAAACAACCCAGGTGTGGTAAACAGGGGTGCGAACAGGACATTTTAGCATGTATTATTGGGTAATTTGAGTTAGTTTCATACAGACAGTATTCGATTTATTATTTACGGAGACATAAGGGCTGGAACGAGAGGGATCCTGTCACATAACCTGGTGGAATAAGGTCTACGTCACGCGGACAGGAGCGGTGAATCAAGCAGTTATCTGAGCGGAACACTTGAGTATCGAGTTGTCATTTACACCGGGGACAATGGGGTCACGTCCCGACCATTTTTTGAAATGGCAGATTTCGTCCCCATGCATTTTTAGAAGCATAGCTTGTTAAATGTCTGCACATTATTTTGTTTCGTCCCCTTTCTGAGCCCTAATGTCATTCAACACTTACACACACAGGGTGTTTTATGGTTCCACGTTCCCGCAACGCAATGTCCACGCAGACGCTTCGACGCAGTCTTGAACGTTTATTGTTCTGCGTCGGGTTTTAGTCAGCGGACCAATCACAGCCCTTGCTGCTGCGCCGCCTCGACGGAAGATTCCCATTTTTGGGAGGCGCACGTCCGGCCCTTGCAGTGGACGCAAGGAGGGTACGCAAGGACGTAAGGGGTCCGTAACCCCCTTGCGTTGGAGGGTTTGTAAGCTTGAAGAAGAGTTGTGTAAACAATCGCTTCCCTTCTCTACAAGTTGCTTTCTACAGCGAGAACGTCCCCAAAATTATGAAGCTCACTGTCGTCACACTGCAGTGTGATATTAGATGGCCTGCATTATTATAACAATTATGTGCGTGCATTTTTTGTAATGGCACAGGACACAAAACTTGTGCAGACCCGGCGGAATGCATATCCAATAATCTGGTCGTATCTTGTTTGCACTATGAAACCTTATTTCCGGGTCGGTGTGCGTTTGTATTGATATGTCAGAAGATTAGGGGCCCTTATTGATACCAACAGCCAATAACTCTGACATGTTTGCCACTTTTTACAGATTAAATATATCATATTGTCTAATCACATTTATCCCTTAAATATGAATATGTTCATCAAGCTCTATATTCTCTATTGCAAAAACTCCATTTACAATTAAGGTTAGATTGAAAGATTTAAATAATGTAATTATGTAATGATTCTGCCATGTTGTGTTTGGTTGTGTTGTGTTGGGTTTGGTTGTGTTGGGTTGTGTTGCAGTGCATTGGCTTGTGTTAAGTTGTGTTCCCAGCTCTCCACGAGGGCTCCTGGAAGAGAGAAGAGACTGTAATCACTTCAATCTCCACAGCTCCCCTCAAATTAGATTCTCTTTTCTAAATAAGATCAAAACAAAGCAAAAGGGGCCTACGGTTTTCTTTATTTCATTTATTTATTTATTTTTTTGTGTTTTATATTTTCCGGCAGAATGGCTGAATATTCTCCTCTTCCTCCAAAAGCATCTTCACTTCCCCTCCTCTTTTCTTTTTTTTTCTCTCCTGTTCTCCTGCTCCTCCTCTTCCTCCTCCTCCTCACCCTATTCCTCCCCTTCCTCCCCTTCTCCTCCTCCCTCTCCTCCTCTCCTTCCTCCCTCTTCTCCCCCTCCTCCTCTTCACCTCCTCCTCCTCTCCCCCTCCTCCTCCTCCTCCCCCCTCCTCCCCTTCTCCTCTCCTCCTCCTGCTGCTTACCAGACAGCAGCAACAAGTGCCCTGTAACGTGATTGTAAGGTGATGTCCAGCAGCCTCAGAGAGGAGGCTAAGACGGTTAGCTGCCGTAGAAGCTCAAGCTGAATTGGTTCAAGAAGGATTTAATGGGTCCATCCATGCGTGACCATCCTCCACCCACCCACACACACACACACACACACACAGAAAAACACACACAAACACACACACACACACACATACACACACACACACACACACACACACACACACACACACACACAGAAATACACACACACACACACCCCCACACACACACACACACAGAGACACACACACACACACACACACACAGAAACACACATGCATACACCAACACAAACACACACACATGTATCTGTACAAGCATACATGCACTTGACACACATGCACACATGCAAAATACACTCATAGACACACACATGCATGTTGATTCTGTTACGTATTTTAAGAATCTAAGCTACCCACACATAGACCCAATGAAGCAGGACCAAACATATAAGCCGTAAATACTATACATAGCCACAAGGGGAGCAAGACATTATTGAAGGCTGCTCCACCACAGAAGGCATCACCTTTAGTTAGGTGAAGAAGCTGAAGCCATTACGTCACCCCGGGCCACGCCCACTACATAGGCCACGCCCACTTGACGTTCTCTACCTTGCCCCTTTCACACCGCCGCAAAATCGGGGCCGGTTCCGGGCCAGTTCGGAGCTAGGGCCAGGGCTTTGGTTTCACACCGCCAAAGAACCGGCTCCGGCCCCTAAAAACCGGTTCAACTCTGGCCCCACTTTAGAGCTGGGCTAGAACTAGAACCGCTTTTACTCCGGGGGCAGGGGGCGGAGTTATCCGTACCTTCATAAACAGGAAGACAAACGAAGACCGGCATTTTTTAAAACACCGAAGTAAACAATGGACGTGAATCCGTGTATGGTTCTTTTTTTTCTGATTTTGTTTTAAATCGGAATATTCAAAGAACGAACCATACACGGATTGAATCGAAGACGAAATTGTTGTTGTTGTGTTTGAAACTGGCGCGAGGGTTCTTCTGCGCGCATTGTGTGGTGGTTCAACGCGCCAACGCAGCTAGATGAGTCCATGTCCATGCAAGTGAACGGAGCGTTCCCTCTTCGTCATAACTATCAAACCAAACATCCTTCACATTCACCGAGCGAACATTATGAAAGTAAAATGCACATTTCTCGCTAAAAATGTTTCCATAAACGCATTTGATGGCGTAACTATGTTACTATTTCCACCCAGAATAAAGAAAGATGTCGGCCGTATGCTTCTGTCCAAGCTCACTAGCCGATACGTTTGCAGTGACGTCATGACGTTGCTCACGCCGGCTCCATGGCTGGCTCTGGCCGGTGTGAAACCAACCGGTTCTTAACTGGGGTAAGGCTGGAACCAGTTTGGAACTGGCCCTAGCACCAGCCCGGAACTGGCTCTCGGTTCTTTTTGGTGTGAAAGCGGCACCTGTGGACTCGAGGTGGAGAGCGCCAGAAATTTTCAGCCACACCCGCGGAGGGTCACGGGCCTTTGCCCGTGGCTCGAAGTAGCTAAAGTTATTATCTCTCACACGTGTTCAACACGATTCCTCGACTTTCGTTCCATAGCTTCAGTTACCATACCGAAACATGCCTACTTTAACAATAAAGTGAGTTAAAAGCAATCCCGGATTTGAACCCTTTCCTTGAAGAACTATTCAGCAATTCACACCCATCAACGCACACATGTGCACATATATACTTTTGCTCTTGTACACACATGCACCCATATGTAATACACACATGCACTCATGCAACCATACACACAGACAAACACATGGCACATTCAAACACGCACACACACACACACACATACTAACTCACAAAAACACACAGAGAGTGGAAATGTGAAAGAGCAGGGTTTATCCCGAGGGTGGAGCAGAGTGACATTATGACTTGAAGCACAGATATTCTCCACTCAATGGAAGTGGTTTTTCTACACAGAGACATCCTTCAGTGTCTTTTAAACGAAGCCAGGGGGGTCCTGTAGTGTAGGTTGAGCGAGGGCCTCGTGTGTGGCCCATGTTCCATAAGATACCAAGCCTAGCAGCCGCAGCGACCAGCAGATCACCCTCTTCAGTGGTATATGGCCCAACTGTCTTCTCCTCTCTCCCCCATGCTCTTTTAAACATCAACTCAATGCAGACAGAACCAAATCAAATACAAGTTAAACCAAATAGTGCCTAAATAATGGAAGCACAATGCAAAAAACATTTATTGAACTACCTAATCCAATCTCTTTTTGTTAATGACATTACAGGAAGGTTTCAGGAAATCAAACATTAAAGTATGCGATGAAGGAGAAAAGTTGTGAGGCGGCATGTAGCATGGATTCACAACGTCCTGTTCCTGGAGGACCAGGTTGGTAAAACCGACCATCCCCCTCCAGGCTCTTATCCTGGCTTGGTAGTGAATCAGACGAGAGCTGGCGAACAAAGCTAATCTCTTCACAAACTGCATCATATGAAAAGGTCTGATTTTCCATCCTTCATCACTAGCTAACGTACTGCTGCTATGGGAAAGAAAGCCACAGTTTCAGGTTCATTTCACGGAAACGTCGTAGCCACCTGTCAGCCATTATTGAGGGAAATGCGCTGTGAAGATATCTGCTTCTACTTGACTGCGCTTACCTCTGAGACCGTTTAGATCTCAGCTCGCGGCTCATTGGTCAGTTCCGTCCTGATCTATCTTATTTTGTTCTTTCTCTGTCCTGCTATTCTCTGCTCTCTCTCTTTTCAGCATCAAGTCTTCGTGATGCTGGAGGCTGGCTGCCTGTCCCGCCTACTGAGCCCTGCTCACTCTGCCACACTCTTTATATATCATCATATCAACTCTTCTTTTACTTTATATATCACAGAAACATTTGCTTATTTGCATTTGCATTTGCATTTTATTCTTCTACTGAAACACATTTTGTTATTTTTGCTCTGATTTAATAGAAGGCCTTTGGCAGTTTTATTGTTTTAAGATTAAACTCGTGAGCCATGTTTTTGTGCTGTTACGTGTGCTTGCTTCAATAATATTTACCCATGAAGATCTTCTGAATCTAGAGAGCGACTACGTTATCCAGAGAAACTTAAAGGGGCTATAAGTAACAAAACTACTGAACACATTTCATCAGAGTTTAAGGAAACATGCAACAAAGGCCACAGCCAGCATGTTCTTATATAAATGTTCCCTTCCATGTGGGAACGTTTGTTTGTTTTGGCCGGTGTGTTTTGACTATTGACTGTTCTCTGCTTACTCCGGGCTGCCAGATATGTAACAAATAGGCACACTAACATAGTGTACAATTTAAGGTACGACGTACATACAAACGGAGTGCCCTGACCTTTTACCCGAGCCTTTTAGGTTCGACTCAACCTAAAAAGCCTTATAGTTTTTCTAAAAAGCTCCTTGCCCAGATTTGGAGAGACGCCGAGATCGTTTATTGGCCTGTGGCATGTGCCACCGCGACCGCTGACATACCATGGCATATGCCGTTCAGGAACGGTAACTGCCGTTCAGGTGGAACGGCACATGCCGTTCTGGAATGGCACATGCCGTTCTGGAACAACACATGCCGGTCTGAAACAGTAACAGTGGCCAGTTACCATCCAGGACACCAGTTCAGTGGACCCCTGAACCCCAGGACCTTGTGTCCTGCCTTGTTGACATGTTGATTAACCCCCCCATCTTGGCCTACCCCGACTTCCATTTGCCATTTGTCCTGCACACTGATGCATCCAATGAAGGTTTGGGGGCTGTGCTCTTCCAGGAACAGGATAGTAAACTCTGGGTTATTGCTTATGGTTCCAGGTCACTCACGCCTGCTGAGAAGAATTATCACCTCCATTCCAGTAAGCTTGAGTTCCTTACCCTGAAGTGGGCCATCTGCAATACATTTCGTGATTATCTGTATTATGCACCAACATTCACTGTGTATACAGATAACAACCCCCTCACCTACGTCCTGAGCACGGCCAAGTTGAATGCTGTTGGACACCGCTGGGTTGGTGAATTTCAACTTTACCATCAAGTACAGGCCAGGCAAGGCAAATGTTGACGCTGACACCCTGTCCAGGTATCCAGTGAAGCTCCAAGATGACTTATTGGAGTACTCTGGAGATAATGCTACCTGAGGTTGTATCTGCCATCTGGCAGGGGAACAAAGCCGAGAGAGATCAGGATGTACCCTGGGCTGCCGCCCTTCAGATTTCCACCGTTGATGATGACCCTCCTCCTGTGAATACGACCATGTTCACCCCAGAGGACATCAGAGATGCCCAGAAAGGGGATGAGTCCATTGGTGAGGTGATCCAGTTGAAAAGGAGCGGATGGAATCCAAGAGACAAAGACCAGAGGCCCATACAATCAGGAATGCGAAGGCTCATACATGAGTGGAACAGGCTCAAACTGGATAAAGGAATTCTGTACAGGCAGTTAGGACAAAATCAACAGCTAGTCCTTCCCAAAGCACTCAAGTTAACTGTACTCAAACACCTGCATGATGACATGGGACAAGTCAGAGCTGACAAAGTCATCCACCTCGTAAGGCAGCAGTTCTACTGGCCTTTTATGCAGCGCGACATTGAAGACTACGTCATCCGCCAGTGCTCATGCATTAAGCAAAAGCGACCTGCTGTTCATGAGAAAGCACCAATGGGCGCAATCAAAACCAGTGCCCCTTTTGAGCTGCTCTCTGTCGACTACATGCACCTCGGTCGCACCTCAGACCTTTGCCTGTGTATGAGAGAAAGGCTGTCAGGCACCATTCACCTCAACGTGAACTTCACAGCAAGATGAGGGCTCCAGCATATCAGCCTTTGAACTAGGGATGTGAAGAATGTGTCGACTCAACGGTCGATTCTCGACTCGTGCTCTAAACGACTCTAAAAATAGAAATCGATTAATCGTTTTTTTTTTTACTTTTTTACCCATTTCTGCAAAATAACCAATTACAAATGATCAAAATACAATAAATCCTTCTCTTTTTTTCCAAATGGGAGACGTAGCTGTGTTGTTTTTCTAACGGTCACTTCTGTTCTGCTACACCGCTACGTCTCCCAAGAGCGATCTCTTCCTTTGTCCTTTCATGACAATGGCATCTTCACTTAAAAGTCCGGTGTAGGATAGTTTCATGAAGATTGATGACAGAACAGTTCAGTGTAAATTATGGCTCATTTTGCGTACCATTCGTCCACAACCGTGATGTTGAATCACCTGGCAAGGAGGCATCCCAAAGCCTTCCAGCCAGCAAGGCAGCATCGCAAACTTTACGGTGAGATCCTGTGATAGCCGCCGGGCTGAAAGAATCAGCGGGTTGCTAGCTAAGATGATAGCCGGAGATATGCTGCCCATTAGCGTAGTAGAGGGGACTGGGTTACGCAATATGATTTCATTTCTCGAGCCAACCTACACAGTGCCATGTCGCCAAACGATGACTGTGAGGCTGGAGAAAATGTACCGCGAAGCAGCCTCCCTCCGCGAGATCCTGTCCTCAGCTGACAAAGTTGCTATCACCACTGGACAGCTTTGACGACTGAGTCGTACGTGAATTTTCGTTTGCAAATATTTATTTAAAAACGAAAATATCTGTTTTAGTGGGTGTAGCCTCTGTTAAATTAAATGGTTTTATGTCCGACTTAAACAATTTCGTTGCAAAGAGGAGGCGCGCATCATCAACTGCCGTTCCTAATTAAAACAACGCCGACACATTTTGCCTATTGGGAATTTATAGGTTCACAATCCTGCTCTTTGATATTTTGTTTATCATCATTTTTATATCAACTTAACTTCATAAAAAAAATGCATTATTGGTGTGCTCCTGATAGCAACCTTTGAAATAGGACGGGTGGGCCAACTGGGCCGCTGTCTTAAAGGAATGCGCAGATCCTTTGAGCTCTGCAACTGCTGCAGCCGCGGGCCGAAAAAAAGAGAAGAAATCGATCGATTTTTCGATTTATGCCTCCTACACGTCGACTCACAGAAAACGAGTCGTTTAACATCCCTACTTTGAACCAAGCACTGGAGTCTGAGGATGTATGGCAGGCAGAAGCATCTGACCCTTCGATGACAGGAGAGCTAATGCCCGCACCAAGAAGGATAGATCTGTCCCCAGCTGTGGAAGGAGAGGAACAACACAGGGATGATGCTGTGGAGAGTGGAAGTCCTCAGGATTCTGAGACATATGTTGTACCTGTTCCTCAGCCAGTGAGAGAGGTAGAACACCAATTGCGGTGGTCCACCAGACCAGTGAAACCCAGAAGCATCTTCACGTATTACCATTCAGGACAACCTTCCTACCAGCCTTGGAGAATGGGAGCAAATGCATTGTTCTGTGTCCCGCATCCAATGCTCACCTACCCAGTGTTTCCTGAGATGTGCTACTACCCTCCCAAAGCTGTATGGACACACGGAAGAATTGACAGTGACCAGAACATTGGCATTGACATGCAATCTTACTTACATACGACTTACCTGTGACTGACGTTCGGCAGATTCACCTCCTGTTCAGACTGATGACCCCTGGGGACTGTTCTTACCTGACCTTCCGACTGTTGACTCCTTATTTGATGTTCTGATCGATGACTAACTTGACAGACAGCGCCACAGATACAGTAGTTTAGTTCTAGATGTCAGGAGACATCTTTTAAAGTAGGGGAGAGTGTAACGGGTATAGAAAATAGCTTGTGTTATAAAACAGTTCCCCCCACCCATTTTCTGGTTTTAACGGTTAATTGCAATAGCGGTTAATATTAACCGCTATTGTATTATTTTCATGCCACTGGATGGCACTGTGCACTGTTGACGTAGTGGGTTGCCATGGAGACGTAGCTCGAGTTAACAAACTGTTGATTGCTTGAGCAAGATTGAAAACTGTTGTTCTCCACTTCGTATTACCCACAGCGCAAACTAGCCTGTGGGCCTTGTGCCTGCCCAGATTCCCCTAGATCTGACGCCGGTAACACTATCGATGGATGACATGGAGAAGATGGAGGTTGTCCTGAGACAGAACACAACAGAGCTGGGAGATCTTCGGACCAAGGCACTGGACACACAGTTCAACAGTTCAACGAAGACAAGACAAAGTTCTACATGGGGCTCCCCAACTTCTTAGTTTTAATTCAGATTTTTGAGCTGTGCGAGGCCTACATCACCTGTTGACCTATGTCTTTGTTTAAATTTGAATAGGTTATTTTAGTTTTGTTGAGGCTGAGACTTAATCTCCCTCTGGAAGATTTAGCTTTCAGGTTCAAGATCTCTCTGTCCACGGCATCTAGAGTTTGGCATAAAGTAATTTACATACTACATGAAAGTTTAGAATTTCAAATTGAGTGGCCAGAGCACCATGTACTTCAGGCTACAATGCCAATTGGATTCAGCTCATTCCAATCGCTTCTTCTGATAGCTTGCAACCAAAGACTTCTCCAGTTTGCCTTAAATGGGGTGCGAGTTGATGGTATCCTGTAAAACTTCTGCGTTTTGTTAGTCTTATTAAAACGGTTTGTGCAACCAACCGCACAACAAGAAATGATTGCGGCTCTTGTCGCTCTCATCTCTTTCTGCATGACATGCGCGTAGAGCGGGGAGTGACGTAGACTGATAATCCCTCAGAGTCCTCGGTTGCTAAGCGACGTCAACGTCTTTTGCGGACTATTTCTCAGCTGATTAACACTACGAATGCTGGTAACAAATAAATTGTAAAGACACACGTGTACATTTATTTGGTCATATGCTAAAGACGTGCCTAGTTCACCGTCATGCAGGCTTTGTTTAGTAAAATAAATGGCGATGTTTTAATAATTTTGATTGATTTCATACAAGTCAACAAGCCTCTCCCTGTGTCATTGTGTGTGCGTGTATCTGAGGTGCGTGTGTGAGTGCGTGTTTGGGGGGTTCTTGATTGACCGATTTTCGAATATTGTTCGAATACTTACCATTTTACATGACTGGCATGCCAGTGGAAAAACGGTAGGTGCCAGTATAAACTGGTAATTACCATTTTACATGAGTGGCATGACAGCGGAAAAACGGTAGGTGCCAGTTTAAACTGGTAATACCATTTTACATGAGTGGCATGCCAGCGGAAAAACGGTGGTTCCAGTAGGAAATGGAACTTCCGATTAGCATAATTGGCTTGCCAGCGGAAAAATCGGTTGGCCTATATGCCATGATACCACTGGATCATGTCGGTATAGAAAGGTTTATGACACTGGATCAGTGTTAAATGATAGGAACCTGTAGGCCTACTTAACGTTTTTGGTTAAACACCAATAAGAACAAATGCAAAACTTAATATTTGGCCTATTGGATAGTAATGAGCTGAAGCAGTCATACAGTAGGCTATATAGACAACCTTACTAGGACACCTTGATAAAACACAAGCGGAAAAATGCACTAACCGGAAACTACGATCGCAACTGCCGCTGCGGCTCCTCCCCCGCAATAAACATCCCGCTTTGAACGGTGAACTCTTGACACACAGTAGTTATAAAAAGCAATTAAAACTACAAAATGACTCCTTTAATGCAGGCTATGTGGAAAATGCATGGACCGAATACAGAAAATGTGCTGACGTTGGCTCAGCCTGGCTCCGCCTCTTCCGCTACATAGCTAAGATGGCTGCCGTAGAGTACGAAAAGTGTGCATCAATCCACACTCCGCGGTTTGACCGTTTTCAGTGTACTATCCGGGTCGTTTCAGTACACTTCCTTTCGCCCTGAACTTAATTGCAATGCCCTACGCACTCAAACTAAGTATAATGAGTGCGGATAGTATGGATATTGGAACACAGTGTAACATGCTTGGCTCTGGCATGAACATAAACCGGGGAGGCCACACGCAGGGTAAATGAATAACAATGATTTATTACAGACGACTTAACAGAAATGAAGGTAATGGGATGTGGTGTAAGTCAGTGATATGCGATGTAACCAAAAGTGTGGTGTGAGATCAGTCATGAGAACAACCAAGCAAAGCCTAAAGCCAGCGGAGGAGAGGAGCCCCGGAGTGTTGGCACGGCAGGCCTTTTCTACACTCGCCAATCCGCAGGTTCATTGCACACACCTGAGACCTGCACACAAGAAAGGGCGGTGATAGAACAGCACCAATGGGCGGAGCCTCGAGAGACCCGCCTGGGTCATTACAACAGCAATAGACTATAGCTCTATAGCCACCTAAACAGACCTGTTTAGGTCGCTAGGCTAACTACCGTCACCGGAGCAAGTACGGCTGTTTTCAAAAGCATCTGTCATTTCAAAAGCAACAACAAACAGATCGCAAATATCCAGAACAACAAAACGGACGAGAGAAACGTATAAATCCCTTTATTTACGCAACACATTCTCACTCCGAGCACGTCGATTTTTGACGAACGGTCAGTGACTTTGGTACCCTTGTGCTTCTTTTTTCGACGCATGGGGTTTTCAACTCGTTACAATGTAATCCCTCCACGGCAATATATGAAGCTATGAGCATTCATCCCATTGGCTAACGGAGGAACTTGTGCTGCTTTTTTCGACGCAGGGGGTTTTCCACTCATTACAATAGAACCCTCCACGGCAATATATGAAGCTATGAGCATTCATCCCATTGGCTAACGGAAGACCTGATGGCTGCACATTGACGGCGATTTTACAGCGAAATCTGTGACATTACTCAACACAACTACACCAACGTGTCCTTGTTAATTACACAACATGTATGGGTTAAGGCTATGGACATCAGTTGTCCTGTTTTGATTGAGAGAAACTATCTTTTTTTTTTTTTTTTTTTTTTTTTTTATACTTTATTGTAGGATCATGAGTTATTTTTACATTGACATCTTCCTACAAACATTTTTTTTTTTTTTTTTTTTTTTTTTTATATATATATATTTATTTAAATGTAAACAATATAAATAAATGGATAAGTAACAAAATAAAATAAAAAAATAGGTAAATAAATAGAAAAAATAAATAAATAAACAAAACAAATCAATACTACATATAAAAAAAGATAATAATAATAATAATAAGATAATAATAAAATAAAAACACATACAGTATATATATACACAAGTTAACTCTTCCAGCTCTTCACGACTATCTTCAGAATATTAATAATAATAGTTTAATTATAATCCATATATGTTAACCATTTATTACATCGTTTCAAAAACTCAATTTCTAGATTTCTAGTTATATAGGTTATTCTTTCCATTTCTAAAATATTATTTATATTTGACTTCCAGTTTTTAAAAGATGGTGGAGTAGGTTTTAGCCAGTTCCTTGTTATTTGTTTCATTGCTGCTATCCTAAGTATCCTAAATAAGTATTTGTCTCTTTCTGATATGAGTTCATCCGGTGTTACACCTAGAATGAAACATTTTGGTTCAGGTACCTGGTTAATTTGGAAAATATTCGAAATAGAATTTGTAATCAGTTTCCAGAAGGTATTTAGTGATGGGCAAAAGTAGAAAACATGTGAATGGTCTGCATTATTTTCCCCACAGTTTCTCCAACACTCTGATGAGTTTGATGTCTTAAACTTTGATTGTATTTTTGGTGTGATAAAGAATCTTGTGTATATTTTCCATGCATACTCCCTCCAAAACCTAGAGTTTGTTGTTTTATGTATTGTTCCATAAATGTTTTCCCAGTCCTCTTCTTTTAACTGTCCCTCTAATTCTAAGTTCCACTTCAATGCCACAGTGTCTTGTGTTTCATTGTTTTCTTGTAGTATTTTATATATTTTAGAAAGTGTATTCTTGATGTCAATATTATAGTTTTTAATCATAAATTGTACTAAGGGATGCTGCTCATGAGTGCCTGCTCTTTTTTGAAAGGTTTTTATATAGTTTCTAAGTTGTAAATATTTGTAGAAATTTGACTGGACTAGATCATATTTCTTTAAAATAACATCAAAGGGATTTACTTCATACTTAGTTATTATTTGTGAATATATTTGTAGTCCTTTTAAGGACCAGATTTTTAAGACATTGTCCATTTTGTTTGGTTTGAAATCTGGATCCCATGCCATTTCTCTAAGATAGAATAATTCCTTATTTATATCATGTTTTTTACAAATTTGTTTCCAAGTACATAAAGTATTGTTAATCCATCTATTTTGTCCTTTCAGTTGTGTCATATCTTTTCTATCAATGAATGGTAATGTTTTTATTGAAAATGGAGTTTGTTCCTTTTCTATCGGAAGCCACTTTGCTTTAATATTATCATTAGTCCATTTCATTATGTTATTTATTTGTGTGGCATGAAAATAGGTTTGGAGGTCTGGAAGTGCTAGTCCACCATGTTCTTTCGATTTTATTAATGTTTTGAATCTGACCCTTTTCCTTTTGTTATTCCAGATAAAATTAGTTATAATGCCATTCCATCTTTTAAAACTTTGAGAAGGAATTGATGTTGGCAGGTTCTGAAAAAGGAAAAGGAATTGTGGAAGTACCATCATTTTAATTGTGTCTACTCTACTAAAAAGAGAGTTCGGTATAGTTTTCCACCTGTTCAGATCCTGTTTGATTTTGTTCTCTAGATTCTGATAATTAACTTCGTGAACTTTACTTAAATCTTTATGGATTATTATTCCTAAATATTTCAGTTTATCTTGGTTCCACTTAAATCTGAGGTTTCCTTTAGAGTAATCTGTCAATTGTTTACCAATGCATATAGACTCACATTTATTTTCATTAATTTTGTATCCTGAATGGTCACTGTATTCTTTTATTGTTTCCATTAGTTCTGGGAGTGAGTGTTCAGGGGAAGTAAGATATAAAATAATGTCATCTGCATACAATGCTAATTTATGACATTCTTGCCCTATAGTTAAACCCTTTATGTTGTCTTGTTGCCTGATTGCTTCAGCAAGAGGTTCCATACACATAGCAAATATCAGCGCTGACATTGGGTCCCCTTGTCTAGTTCCCTTATGAATTTGAAAGCGCCTTGATAGGGTGCCATTGACTCTCACTTGAGCAACTGGGTTTTTGTATATTAATTCTAACCATGAGATGAACTTGCTGTGAAATCCAAATGCTTTTGCTGTTTTAAAAATATATGGCCACAGTACTCTATCAAAAGCTTTTTCCGCATCTAGTGTTAATAGTAGTAAATCCTTATTATATTTTTGGGAAAAGTCAATTATGTCAAGAGTACGTCTTACATTGTCAGATAGGAATCTATTACAGATAAAACCAGTTTGGTCACTATCAATTAAGTCTGGCAGGATGTCCTTAAGTCTATTTGCTATGATAGAAGTTAATATTTTTTGGTCTGTGTTTAATAATGATATTGGTCTATAAGAGGATGTATCCATTTTTTCTTTCCCGTCTTTATAAATAACTGTGATCACAGATGAGTTCCATGTTGATGCCCACACACCTGATTCTAAGGCAAAATTATAGGCGTTTAGTAATAGAGGAACCAATAATTCTCTGAACTCTTTATAAAATTCATTGGTGTACCCATCGTCTCCTGGAGCCTTATCTGTTTTTAGTTTCTTAATTTGTTGTGATATTTCCTCTTCCGTTATTCTTATTATGAGATTAGTGTTTTGCAGTGATGAGACTTGTTTTAAATTTAGTTTCTCAAGATATAATTCAGTTCTTGCTGAGTTTGTTTTGTCCGTTTCATCTTTGTACAGTTTTTCATAGTATGTTGCAAATGTTTCTGCAATTTCATTTTTGTCTGTTATAACTTTAGATGTGTCATCCTTTAATTGAGTTATATAAGATTTACTTTTTTGATTCTTAAGTCTAAAAGCTAACATTGTGATTGATTTTGGTCCTCCATCATAGTGTTTCTGTTTCGTAAGAAGTATTGATTTCTCTACATCCTGTGTCGACAATTTGTCTAATTCACCACGTTTCTTCTTTAGCAGTTTGTTTAATTTCATATCAAGTGATTTTTTATGTTTATCTTCAAGAGCTTTTATTTGTATTTCAAGTTCTGTTTTAAGTTGTTCTCTTTGTTTTTTCTTTAAAGAGGAGTATCGTATTAGTTCACCCCTTAAAACGGCTTTTGCTCCTTCCCATAGAATTATACTGTTAATGTCTTCCGTGTCATTAAATTCCAAATATTCCTTTAAGGTTTTTTTGACTGTATCTTTTAGGTCTCCATTTTGTAGGAGCGAGTTATTCATTCTCCATAAGTATTTCCCTTTGTTTGAATTCAAGTTCACTTTTAAGGTGAGCTTTGCATGATCTGATAGTGTAATTGTGCCAATAGTGCATTTAGTGATATTTATCATATCTTTTTTAAACATGAGGAAATAGTCCAGTCTATTATATGTAGAGTGTCTATTAGAGTAGTACGTATAATCCTTTGTTCTTGGATGAAGAGTTCTCCAAACATCTATCATTCCCAACTCTTTACAAGCTCTTCTCAAAATATTTGCATTTTTCTCAGATTTATGTTTAATTCCTGCTGTTGAGTCCACGTTAGGATTTAACACAAGATTCAAGTCACCTCCAATAATAACCATGCCTTTGCCTTGGGTTACTATTAAATCAATCATTTCATTCATAAATTGAGCTTTCTCATCTGGTGGGTAATAAATATTTATAAGAGTTATTTCAACGTTTTCTATCTTGCCCAACACCAAAACAAATCGTCCTTTATCCACTATGGTTTTTGTCTGCTGAAATGGTACATGGTTTTTTATAATTGTTGCTACACCTCTCCTTGATGACGTATATGAGGATGAATAAATTTGTGCATTTGCAATTCTGCCCAGTTTCTTATGTTCCTCTTGCGTTAAATGAGTTTCTTGAAGAAACAATATATCTCCTTTTTCTTTTTCCAGCTGTTGAAGGATCTTCCTCCTCTTTATATAATTATTAAGACCATTTACGTTTTGAGAAATAATATTCAGATCAGTCATATCTTTCATAGATATTGTACACGTAGTTGGGTTTTAAATTTTCACTTTTAGTTAAGTTTGGGCAGGATTGCAACATTTCCATGCAATAATTCAGTCGTGAAGAGCTGGAAAAAAACAAACAATGAAAAGGAAGAGAAAAACAAAATGCTGAGTAGATTTTACCTTGAAAAACATTTGGGGTATATATACAACCAATATATTCAAACAACTCATCAAACATACAAAAACATAAGAAACAAAAAAAGGAAAAAGCACCCACAGTCAAAACCATTGTGGATGTCGTGAGTCTGAGAAATATTTCACAGTCAATGAGAGCGTTCCAGCTGCTGTTTACAATTCCTCCTCGAGTGAACGCAGCTATCGACGCTCCCTTACTCCCATCAAACACCTCAAAAAAAAAAAGATCGTATCATATCGCTTTTGTTCATGTAAGTTAGTTTAAAGTTCACGTTACCTACTACGGCACCAGTGTAATTGTCTCCACAACCCTCCGTGCTTCATCGGCGGTGTTGAAAGAGTATTCCTTCTTGTTGATGGAGAATCGGAGAGTGGCTGGGAACTGCATCCTGAATCGGATATTTTTTTCGTTTTTTTGTTGGCATACTATGTTGAAACTCCTGCGTTGCTGCACAACACTTGGGGGTATATCCTGACGAATAGATATTTTAGCTCCGTCAAGTTCCAGCGATTTGGTCTTGCTGTAAGACGTAAGAATTTTCATCTTGTCGCTCGGGTTGTGGAGTTTAATGATGACAACGCGGGGTGAATCAGCTTTGGGTCGGCCGAGGCCTCTGTGGCACCTGTCCAGGCGAATCCGGCCCTTCTTGGTCTCCAGGTTGAGGACTTTGGGCAGCCAGGTTTCAAAGAAAGACAGCGCATCTATTCCCTCAACTATCATTTTTTTGATCAGTGTTGGGTAGCTGAGGTCGTTGCTATAGGGACCACGTCCGTCCGCTTTGTTTGACAACTGACAGAGCAACCCTATCTCCTCAAAATTACGTTCCCAGAGAACTATTCGGCATTCTCAATTACGTTTGTAATAAAAAACGTATTTTGTCTGTGATTACGTTTTATTGAACATATCGCAAATACGAATTCGTTCTCAGCCTATTTTTTGCCATTTATTTACCGTGTTAGTATGGCAAAATAAAGAATAAATTCATGCATTATCATTCAACTTGAACATGTGTTTTTACAGTATAGAGTGGTTGAGGGATGACGTATGTTGGCCAACCCGGAAGTGAGCGTCGCCCTGGGTTCCCTTGACAACAAGCCAACGGGTTTTTACATTGGATTTTGGATGATTGCAGAAAATTTTGCATTTTTGAAGCACCTCCTCAAAAACTGAAAATAAATAAATAAATAAAAATAACGGTGCTCCAAATATCGAAATGTAAACCAATGCATTCTGAATGGGAGTGTTTCTCCGATTTTTCAACGCTACACAGAACGAAATGTAAACCCATGCAAATAAAGGCTCCATGGTCATAATAATTTAAATATAATTAATCCCCGGAGTGTGTAGGGTATGTATTCTATTTTTTTCCAATGGGGCTGCGTTCACGGCACTTGACTGTCATGGTTGCTATGGTGGTTGCTATCGACCACCCCCTCTAATCCTTACATGGCTCTAAAAACCACGTGGCAATGGAGCTGCCGTCAATTTTGTTGTTTTTGTCGTAAACTAGGGTCTGATGGTTAAAAAATAGACGGATATTCCAAGGTAACCTTAAAAGGCACTTTGGATGTTTTTATTTTCTGCAGTTTAGACTTCGTCTATCACCTATTTTTTAAAGCAAAACACCAAGCTCATTGATTTAACGAAGCAGGGTTATTTGAAACAATTAATTAAGTAGGTGTGAGAGGTCAGTCCTCCTTCTGAGTTTGCTTCCTATTTATGTCTAGTGTACACCCCTACTGCCCACAAGCACCCCCCCCCGCGCCCCTCCCCATATGAATTTGGAGAATTGATGCCATGTCCCAGTGGTGGTGATATCATATATATGAAAGAGGACATTCAATTATACTACAATGATCAATTAGGAGGCCGAAGCCCTAAAGGAAGTGATACAATAGGTGCCTGGGGTCTCTTATATATCAAAGGGGGTCTCAAAGGACGCATACGCATCAACCTGTGGCTCCAGCCCTAGGAAATGACTCAGCAAGTGCTCCATCTCGTTGCACCTCACCCAGCGGCTCGCTTTCAATATTTTGGCCTGAAGTTCTTTCCAGACCTACACCCTAGCCATCCAACATGCATATCTGAGAATTAGGCCTCTCTTTAACAATGACAAAAAGTTATGAGAGAAATACACATTAACTTTTTGTTATCTCATGTGGTGCCGGCTCCTTTTGACCTTTTGATCCCAAACTTCAAAAACGTGGCCACAGGCCAGCTTTGTCTGCATACCTTAAGCCACAAATGTACACCTCCATACCACAAAAAATGGGGACTAGAAACTAACCTCTGTATTTATTCTACTGTTGGAGGTCACGCCCCTTTTCAGGCCTTTTCAAGATAACTAAGGATGCTAAAATGTTTACACACATTTCCCGGGGTCCCGAGAACGACATATCCTAGATTTGGAGTTCTAGCCCTTAGAGAAAAAAAGTTTAGGCCCATTTAGGCCCTAGAATAAGGTATTAAAATTTTAGGGCGGTAGAACCTTCCTATCTCAAGGAAGGTGCAACGAGATGGAGCACTTGCTGAGTCATTTCCTGTAGGGCTGGAGCCACAGGTTGATGCGTATATGTCCTTTGAGACCCCCTTTGATATATAAGAGACCCCAAGGTATAGCTTACTCAGTCACCTATTGCATCACTTCCTTTAGGGCTTCGGCCTCCTAATTGATCATTGTAGTATAATTGAATGCCCTCTTTCATGTACCTGTATATGATATGTCACCACTGGGACAAGTCAGTTGTCAAAAAAAGCGGACGGACGTGGTCTCTATAGCAACGATCTCAGCTACCCAACACTGATCAAAAAAAGTATTGTTTCTATCAATCAAAACACAAAACAGGACAACTGATGTCCATAGCCTTAACCCATACATGTTGTGTAATTAACAAGGACACGTTGGTGTAGTTGTGTTGAGTAATGTCACAGATTTCACTGTAAAATCGTCGTTAATGTGCAGCCATCGGGTCTTCCGATAGCCAATGGGATGAATGCTCATAGCTTCATATATTGCAGTGGAGGGATTACATTGTAATGAATGGAAAAACCCCTGCGTCGAAAAAAGAAGCGCAAGGTCCTCCGTTAGCCAATGAGATTAATGCTCATAGCGTCTCTATGTGCAGCCATCGGGTCCCCGTTAGCCAATGGGATGAATGCTCATAGCTTCATATATTGCCGTGGAGGGATTAGGCCTACATTGTAATGAGTTGAAAACCCCATGCGTCGAAAAAGGGTACCCTTTTGCGTCAGAAGCTGAAGCCAAAGTCACTTACCGTTCGTCAAAAATCGACGCTCTCGGAGTGAGAATGTGTTGATTTATGGCGTAATGTTGTGATATAGTGTCAATAAAGAACAAATATATATAGCTTTACATTTAAGGCAATACTTGTCTTGAAATTATACGGAGGAGGCGGGCCGTGCTGGTGTCACATACCATTGGTGGGAACAGTTACCGTGGGCAGTTACCGCCTCTCCTGGAACCGTCACCTTATCGTGGTGGAGAGGTTTGCGTGTCCCTGTGAACCTGAGGGCTGTGTTGTCTGGAGCCTTGTGCTCCTGGTAGGGTCTCTCATGGCAGAGTGGTCTCAGGTGAGGGGCCAGACTAAGAATGGTTCAAAAATCCTCAATGAACAACGAAAGAAGAGGAGATGTGACCCGGCCCGGAGGAAGCCCGGGGCCCCCGTCTGGAGCCAGGCCCAGACGGAGGGCTCGATGGCGAGCGCCTGGTGGCCGGGTTTGCCACGGAGCCCGGTCGGGCATAGCCCGAACAAACTACGTGGCACCCCCCATCTCTTATCCCATGGGCCCACCACCTGTGGGAAGACCCGTTGGGGTCGGGTGCGCAGCCACATGGGTGGCAGCGAAGGTCAGGGGTCTCGACGGACCAGACCCGGGCAGCAGAAGCTGGCTCTGGGGACGTGGAACGTCACCTCGCTGTGGGGAAAGGAACCGGAGCTTGTGAGGGAGGTGGAGCGCTATCAGTTAGATCTGGTGGGGCTTACCTCCACGCACAGTCTCAGCTCTGGTACCGTACTCCTGGATAAGGGTTGGACTCTATTCTTCTCCAGAGTTGCCAAGGGCGTGAGGCGCCGGGCGGGTGTGGGGATACTCATAAATCCCCGCCTGAGCGCCGCAGTGTTGGAGTTTACCCCGGTAGACGAGAGGGTCGCCTCCCTGCGCCTAAGGGTTGTAGGGGGGAAAACTCTGACTGTTGTTTGTGCGTATGCACCAAACAGCAGCTCAGAGTACTCGGCCTTCTTGGAGACCCTGAATGGAGTCCTGTATGGGGCTCCAGTAGGGGACTCCGTAGTTCTGCTGGGTGACTTCAACGCCCACGTGGGCAACGATGGAGACACCTGGAGAGGCGTGGTGGGGAGGAACGGCCTCCCTGATCTAAACCCGAGCGATGGTTTGTTATTGGACTTCTGTGCTAGTCATGGATTATCCATAACAAACACCATGTTCGAACATAAGGGTGCTCATAAGTGTACCTGGTACCAGAGTACCCTAGGCCGAAGATCAATGATCGATTTTGTGATCGTGTCATCTGATCTGAGGCCGCATGTTTTGGACACTCGGGTAAAGAGAGGGGCGGAACTGTCAACCGACCACCATCTGGTTGTGAGTTGGATCAGGGAAGGGGGGAAATTTCCGGATAGACCTGGTAAGCCCAAGCGAGTAGTGCGGGTGAACTGGGAACGTCTGGAGGAGGCCCCCGTCCTAGATATCTTCAACTCACACCTCCGGCGGAGTTTTTCTGGCATTCCTGTGGAGGTTGGGGGCATTGAGCCGGAGTGGGCGGTGTTCAAAGCCTCCATTGCTGAAGCTGCGGTGGCTAGCTGTGGCCTCAGGGTCTTAGGCTCCTCAAGGGGCGGTAACCCTCGGACACCGTGGTGGACACCGGTGGACAGGGAAGCCGTCCGATTGAAGAAGGAGGCCTTCCGGGATATGATATCCTGGAGGACTCCTGACTCGGTTTCAGGGTACCGACAGGCCCGAAGGGCTGCAGCTGCTGCCGTGTCGGAGCCTAAGCAGCGGGTGTGGGAGAAGTTCGGAGAGGCCATGGAGAAGGACTTTCGGTCGGCACCAAAGAGTTTCTGGAAGATTATCCGGCACCTCAGGAGGGGGAAACGGGGAACCATCCAAGCTGTGTACAGTAAGGATGGGACTCTGTTGACCTCAACTGAGGAGGTCGTCGGACGTTGGAAGGAACACTTTGAGGAACTCCTGAATCCGAATAACAGGCCCTCTATGTTGGAGGCAGAGTTCGAGGTTGATGGTGTTTCGTCGTCAATTTCCCTGGTGGAGGTCACTGAGGTAGTCAAACATCTCCGCAGTTGCAAAGCCCCAGGGATTGATGAGATCCAGCCAGAAATGCTAAAGGCTCTGGGTGATGAGGGGCTGTCATGGTTGACACGCCTATTCAACATCGCGTGGGAGTCGGGTACAGTGCCAAAGGAGTGGCAAACCGGGGTGGTGGTTCCCCTGTTCAAAAAGGGGGACCAGAGAGTGTGTGCCAATTACCGGGGTATCACACTTCTCAGCCTCCCTGGTAAAGTCTACTCCAAGGTGCTGGAAAGGAGGGTTCGGCCGATCGTCAAACCTCAGATTGAAGAGGAACAATGCGGTTTTCGCCCCGGACATGGAACTACGGACCAGCTCTTCACTCTCGCAAAAATCCTGGAGGGGGCCTGGGAGTATGCCCATCCGGTCTACATGTGTTTTGTGGATCTGGAGAAGGCGTATGACCGGGTCCCCCGGGAGAAACTGTGGGAGGTGTTGCGGGAGTATGGGGTAAGGGGGTCTATCCTCAGGGCCATCCAATCCCTGTACTCCCAAAGCGAGAGCTGTGTTCGCGTCCTCGGCAGCCAGTCAGTTTCGTTCTCAGTGGGTGCTGGTCTCCGCCAGGGCTGCGCCTTTTCACCAATCCTGTTTGTGATATACATGGACAGGATATCGAGGCGTAGTCGTGGTGGGGAGGGGTTGCAGTTCGGTGGTCTGAGGATCTCGTCACTGCTTTTTGCAGATGATGTGGTCCTCATTGGATCATCGGCCTGTGACCTTCAGCACTCACTGGATCGGCTGGCGGCCGAGTGTGAAGCGGCTGGGATGAGGATCAGCACCGCTAAATCTGAGGCCATGACTCTTAGCAGGAAACCGATGGATTGCTTACTCCGGGTAGGAAATGAGTCCTTAGCCCAAGTGGAGGAGTTCAAGTACCTCGGGGTCTTGTTCGCGAGTGAGGGTACTATGGAGCGTGAGATTGGCCGGAGAATCGGAGCAGCGGGGGTGGTATTGCGTTCGCTTTACCGCACCGTTGTAACGAAAAGAGAGCTGAGCCGCAAGGCAAAGCTCTCGATCTACCGGTCGATCTTCGTTCCTATCCTCACCTATGGTCATGAGGGCTGGGTGATGACCGAAAGGACGAGATCGCGGGTACAAGCGGCCGAGATGAGTTTTCTCAGAAGGGTGGCTGGCGTCTCCCTTAGGGATAGGGTGAGAAGCTCAGCCATCCGTGAGGAACTCGGATTAGAGCCGCTGCTCCTTTACTTAGAAAGGAGTCAGCTGAGGTGGTTCGGGCATCTGGTAAGAATGCCCACTGGGCGCCTTCCTTGGGAGGTGTTTCAGGCACGTCCAGTGGGGAGGAGACCTCGGGAAGACCCAGGACTAGGTGGAGAGATTATATCTCAACACTGGCCTGGGAACGCCTCGGGATCCCCCCGTCAGAGTTGGTCAATGTGGCCCGGGAAAGGGAAGTCTGGGGCCCCCTGCTTGAGCTGCTCCCCCCGCGACCCGACCCCGGATAAGCGGACGAAAATGTGATGTGATGTGTGATTTACCGTTTCAGAACGGCAGTTACCATTTTAGAACGGCAGTTACCGTTCCTGAACGGCATATGCCGTTCCTGAACGGCAGTTACCGTTCCTGAACGGCATATGCCATGGTATGTCAGTGGTCACGGTGGCACATGCCACTGGCCAATAAACGATCTCGGCCCTACTGGAGAGTTGCGCTAAAAAACAGTTCATCATTCATCAAATAAAAGGTTAGCGATTATTTTGTAGGTGGTATTGTAAAGTAGTGGAGCAAATGTGGTAATGGAGCAAATCAAATTTCTTCTAAATAATAAGAATGATACCAATGACACATTTCTATAGTGCTCTTTTAAGCTTCTAGAAGGAAAATAGAACAGAGAAGTTTTCAAGTTGAGCCAATCAGGATCAGTAATCTCATGATGTCAGATGGATGAGAGTCTTGGTCTCTACAAGGACAGAGGCTAAATAAGCCACAAGCATTTAGTCATGCTGTCTCCCTGGCTACCTGGCTCCCTGTCTCCCTGTCTCCCTGTCTCCCTTGCTGTCTCCCTGGTCTCCCTTGCTGGCTCCCTGTCTCCCTTGCTGGCTCCCTGGTCCTCTCGGATACTTGCTGAATCCCCCTCATCCCAGTCGTATGCATTAATTATATTTCCCGAAAACGAATCTTGCAGTTTAGACACTCTTGATATAGCTACAAGGCCTGACTCACCACTACAGTGGTCCCGCACACAATTACTCAAACAAAAACACCCTCATGTTTACCTTCATCAGGGGTCTGGCTGGCGTTTGGTCACATCTCTCCCAGAGGTGATGTATGTCTCCTGCTCATTCTGCTCCTACTGTCATACACATGTCCCTGCTGGATCTACAGATGACACCAGGATGATAATTGTCACCATTATGTATTGATTCGGAAGCTGAGTTGTTGCATTCAGAGTGTCAGCTTATCCGTGCATAATTGTGGGACTTCAGACGCAGTAATTGCAGCTAATGCACCCAGCTGGGCAATTATTTGCTGTCCTTTTATCTTTCTCTATTGACCATGGACAGCGTCTTTGTGGGGGTCATTAGACACATCCAGTGGGATGGGATGAGGAAATATAAATAAATGTTCAATTCATTGGAATCGTGTTGGGCAAACATTGCCTCCTAAACCGCATGAGAGACTACAAGTTCACAACCAAATATGACAAAAGTGTTGCCATTTTATTATCGTGGGATAAAAAAGAGACGACCAGCGTATAGAACAAATCCAACAAAGAGAGATGGAAAGGGAGGGAAGAGTTCATACAGAATATATAAGATTGCAGGCATGCTGTGTGTTTGGAAATGGTCCAAGAAAGGTTTGATAATCGCTAAGACCACAAAAATGTGTTCCAAAAGAGACAAGCATTCCCCAGCTAACAGCTAGCATTTCAGATTTTAAGGTGAAACATCCGAGGATAAAATATGAAAAATATTTCATTTTTGTTAAGTATATTGGCCTAATCATGTAAACACAGTATGAATCCAAAGGTTATTCCTTCAATTATCAATCCGTTTCTAAAGACATTTCATTGCCTCTACCATGGCCTTTTTGTTTGTAAGGCTGTGGTTAGGACTTCAAATTGCAGCTGGTGTCAATCCCAGTTTGAGGCCAGTTGATTGGCTGAGCAGCTGTGTGTGTGTGATTTAACTGGCTGGGGAAGTGTCTCAATGGAGTATTCAAACTACCAGTATAACACTGCGTTCTGACCGACCGAAATATGCCGAAATACTTTATGCTGGGCACTTGACGGCAAACATGCACGAACACACGCATGTGCACACACACATAAACACATACACACACACATACACTTGTACCACACTCACATACTGGAGGACTTTGTGTTGTATCATGACTTAAATTAGGAAACCTTGTTCTCTCCCAAGAAAACACATATAGGCCTACTCTGCCTCTCTCACTCTCTCTCTCTGTCTCTCTGTCTCTCTGTCTCTCTCTCTCTCTGTCTCTCTCTGTCTCTGTCTTTCTCTTTTACAATCACACACAAACACAAACACACACACACACACCATACACACACACCAGCACAGACACACTGAAAGGTGTGTAAGTGTAATGATGGCACGATGGTTGCACACTGTGATAAACAAAATGGGTTGTTTAAGGATGTCCAATTAGACGAGAATGACTAACACTAATTGGCTTAATTTGACATTTTTAGAACATATTGTCACTGCCTTGTGTTGGCACCACATTTAGAAAAGCGTTAGAGTTCCGGCTCACCCTTATTTTAAAATAAGGGTTTACCCTTTGCATGCAAAGCACATGAACAGTGTGTGTGTGTGTGTGTGTGTGTGTGTGTGTGTGTGTGTGTGTGTGTGTGTGTGTGTGTGTGTGTGTGTGTGTGTGTGTGTGTGTGTGTGTGTGTGTGTTGGAGATTTTGGAGTCTTTGTTGAAAGGAAAGGACTTAACGTTGATTGGTCATTTCCTCTTTTTCTTGTGCTGTTCTACCCAGCAAATGTCAGCTTTGATGTGTCTATCTTCCGCGCAGTGGTGCACCGATCAACAATCATTATCTTCATCCACCACAGGGAGACCACTGGAGTTCTATTCACTCAAGATAGATATCTTAAAGGGGAGCGTCACACTTGACATTTTCTAATATGCTAACTGCTGTATAGTTTTAAACATTTGAGGAAGAGAGGGAACTTGGACAAGATTGAAGCGCGACAGTTCCCCTTTAAGATATACATCTCTAATTAATAACTCTAACACTGGGGACCCTTTAAATAATTACATTTTTAATTAAGTCTCACAAAAGTCACCTTTATTAAACCACAGAAATCAAACACATTTTCCAGCTATTATTTGGCCCTGGCCAAGGTATTTAGTAGAACATAGTTAGAACATAGTTTCAAATCATATGTTCTAACTATCTTCTTACAAATCATTATCAATTCCAAATGCGATTAGCAAAATAGTACTATACGGAATAAACAGATAACCATTGAACCTGGTAAAGGACAATATGGGTCGTGGTGATCAAACCACGTAACCATCCTCCTGGCTTCACTGAATCATCTCTCAATATCAATTTTCAAAATGACTTCCTTGTATTGATTCTGCCAAAACGCATTTAGCGCATTGAGCGTCTGAGGCGGACCGATGTAATCAATGGTCCTAGAGCACGTCCTTCTTCTGGGTCAATGTGGTCGCTCAACACAGCGCTTCTGAACAACATCACAGAGAACTGCTTCACAAAATGTCTAATCACCAAGACTAGAGGGCTATATTGCAAGGGTTAGTTAGGCACGCAGTGATGGAGTACTGAACATCTAAAGTTTCTAAACTCAGGTAAAAGTACAATAATGAGACACTTTAAAGTAAAATTGTATTCGGTTTATAAATTACAAAAGCTTTTTTAATTTAAAAGTGAGTTCCTTTTTTATATTTTTAAGGGTGTGTTCAAAATAATGCAAACCACACTACTTGATGGGTGTGTTAATAAAGTAGAGATTTTGAGATATAAACAAACCCCAATCTCTTCCTCACCCCTCTCTTTCTCACCCCTCTCCTCCTCACCCCTCTCCTCCCAATCCCTCTCCTCTTCACCCCTCTCCTCCTCACCCCTCTCCTCCTAGATACTGTAATAAAGTCATTAATTAATGAACATCTTCAACTCGTAAGCCACTGATTTAATCATTCCGTCATTAGTTATACAGTTAATTAAAGCTAGCCTTCAAATATTTCCTAGAATTACAAGTCACTTTTACCAGTCGCAAACTCTGTCACTTATTCATGCAGTAAACTGTTATTCTTTAAATCAATGATATTAGGATAACACAAACAAACATGATGTCCAGACTCTTGTTACATTAATACAGGGCAACCCAACACATTAACCCTGGGACCCCATTATCATCCCATTTTCAGGCTCACAAGGAAACATGCAAACTTTAACATTTATACCTTGATCAAATCCATAGTCTCTCATGTGACCCCAACCGTTTATGGTAGTAAAACGGAGGCTGCACCTGCAGCAAACTATTATTCCTCCTGTAGAGAGGAGTGCTTCTACCCTGGAGACCATCCTGATCACGTGACCTCACATTCTGCGTCACTACATGGATCAGTCTGGACCTCTAGCCACCCACAACAATTTCCAGAAATCTCTATGTAGTCGGGCCAATCAGGGACTGTGTTGTAATTGATAACTTAAACGGGCCAATCAGGGACTGTGTCGTTGTGGTTCCCGCCCCCGACTCTGTTCCATCCCCCCAAGTGTTCTGTTATAACTTAGAAGGCCTGTATCCAAGACTTCCTGCTAGCTGCCTATGCAGATATTACAGTTTTGTATATATTTTTGCATTTTATAATTGTTTTGACATTTATGTATTTAAATTAAAAACATTTGCTCACACAAGGAATTTGTAAATTGTTTTAATATATTTAGTTACGATATATATTTTTTTACTATCAGATACATATCAATCTTGTTTTAATTTGAACATTTCTGGTTGTTGATGTTGAAGCCGCTTGTTTCTCCTCTCCGGCCTGACACATGCTCTGTGGCTCCTGATTAGATTTACCTCCCTGTAATGGGCCCCTGTCAGACAGTGGCCTCCAGGGGCTACGAACAACCCCATGATCAAGTCAAATGACACCCACACCCGACCAACACCCTCAACCCTATCACAAGTCAACTACCGACCATTAATAAACCATATCTGTTCCACAATGTCCCTCACACCATGGTGAACTCATAATTTTTTATTTTTTTTCTATTTAAACCTGGTCGGTGTTATATATTTAGATTCATTTTGTAGGTTATCCTTTATTTCCGGGTTACTCTCGCTAAAGATCCATTCAGAGAGATATAGAAAATACAATGTGCGGCAATGTTATAATATGATTATATGATAAACAATTTGTATCATAATATGTTTATATGACCGTGATCATCAATATATTTGTAGAATAATTGCATTTTCTTGCTTAAACAGCAAACCTCATGCAAAAAAGGATAAAAACCACAGACATGGTTATGACGTTGCTATCAAACCTAATCTTGGAGTGCGCCTTGGTTGTGCTTTGACAGCTTCAACAGGGAAACACTTCCTTCTGGATAATTGAGCGTGATTATATGCTAGCACAGAAAAAAAGAAAAAGAACATCAGTGTCGTTTGTATATGTCCTTGATGCTGCATGACATCCTGGAGTTTAACATCTGTCCTTGATGCTGCCTTACATTGTCGTGGAACATCTGTCCTTGATGCTGCATGACATTGTCCTGGAGTTTTACATTTTTCTCTCTCTCCAGCCAGAGAGAGAGAGAGAGAGAGAGAGAGGGAGACATAGAGACAGAGAGAAGGAAGACAGATTGAGAGAAAGAGGGATGGGAGACAGAGAGAGAGAATGAGAGAGAGAGAGAGAGAGAGAGAGAGAGAGAGAGAGAGAGAGAGAGAGAGAGAGAGAGAGAGAGAGAGAGAGGGAGACAGAGAGAGAGACAGAGAGAGGGGAGACAGAGTGAGAGGCGACAGACGGAGAGACAGAGAGAGACAGAGAGAGACAGAGAGAAAGAGGGGGAAGACAGAGGGGAGACAGAGGGATAGAGCAGAGTGGCAGGGATTGTTCTCGGGGTGTCGCAAATGTTTGTGTGACACAGGTAGAAAAAAAAAAGAGACACAGTAGCAAATTGCTTATCGGAGCAGATGAGAGCAAATTGCACTCATGTCATAGGAAGCGTGACCATAGACGCCCGCGCGGCATGAGTTGGATCGATGGCGCCAGCAGACGTGTCGTGACGCAAACGTGGCTGTGGAGATGTAGTAGTTCCGTTACCCCTTCTATCCTCCCCCTTCAGCCCAGACCCCTGCAGAGAACAACGAATGCAGCTGGCCTGTGTGTGTGTGTGTGTGTGTGTGCGCATGCATGTGTGAATAAGTGTGTGTGTTTGATTACAGTTTACAGATAAGCCATTACTGGTGCTTTAGCAGGCGGGGGTCCTAATGGAAGACAGAGCATGCAGGGGCAGGCCGGTGGGCAAACACAGCGCGGCGCTCATGGCCCTATCAATACTATCATCAGGCAGCTTGACCACTTCATTCACATAACCAATACCTCAGTGGGATGAGGCTGTCTGGGCTCCCAACAGCCCCAACAACAACCTTAATAAAAGGACAAGGTGCTATCGTAATGATGGGCAATTTAGTGCAGCAGAATGCTACAATGTGTGTGTGTGTGTGTGTGTGTGCGTGTGCGTGTGCGTGTGTGTGTGTGTGTGTGTGTGTGTGTGTGTGTGTGTGTGTGTGTGTGTGTGTGTGTGTGTGTTTGTGTGAGAGGGAGAGAGAGAGAGAGAGAGAGAGAGAGAGAGAGAGAGAGAGAGAGAGAGAGAGAGAGAGAGAGAGAGAGAGAGAGAGAGAGAGAGAATAAAAGATAGAAAGGAAAGAAAGAAATTAAATAAATAAATTCAGAATAGAAGAAAAAAATAATAATCGAAGAACGAAAGAGCGAAAAGGACAGAGGAAATCAAACGAGTAGAGACAGGATAAATGACCCAAGGAGAAGGGAAGAGCCAGGTCACATCCACTGACAGATAACATATATCTGCCTGGTGCATGTTAAGGTCAGGAAGGAGGCTGCTATGCCTGCGGCTGGGCTCACTATCACATCAGCAGGTCATGTGACTGATGACCTCACTACTGCGCTCTGTAAATGTTTCCCACTCCCCATAATCTGTTCCCCAAAGGCCCACCGTGTGACGCTACCGAAGTACACCAGTCAAGTACCATTGAAATTCCTTGGTTCAACACTCAAATGCAACGACATTTGTGTGATAAGATAGTAAGACAGAATTTTATTAATCCTTTTTATTTGGGAACAAAAATGATAATAATAGACCACAAAAAAATTCTGAAAATGTTGTATGCATAATAAGTAGAAATGAATGGGCAAAAATAAATGTAATCATGCTACAGATGAAGGAGATTAATCTTTTATTCAGGGGAGGGTCTGCCACTGCTACTCTGTGATGTATAATTACCAAACATGGTACACATGTGGTCCCAACAACACTTAACATAAAAGTAAATGAGAAAATGAATCATGTCCATCTGATATTCCACCATTCATTTATGTTACTCTCTTCAGACCAGATCTTATCAAAACAAAAGATTACGAACTTATCCAATATCGATTTAGCCTGCTATATCATAGTAGGACTGCTGGATACCAGGTTAGGAAGAACAGTACCTTGATGGCAAGCTACCTGAACCTTGAAGCCTGTGTCCCAACGCCAGGATTAGTTGAGCTGAAGAGTAGCTAACATTGGATTCAATGCCCAAGCACCATATGGTGCTTATGTGGGGGAGGCCCACACAGAGGAGGATGACAAGGTAATTGCTGAGTTTGGAGCAGGTAGACAGATTTACAGGTGGATCATGGGTGGACAGGTGTACAGATGTGGTGCGTGAATGACCACCTGAAGAATGTAAAAGTGGAGGTAGCATTAATGAGCTGGCGAGTGGTAAAGTGCTAGTTACGTGGCTGCAGCAGGTGTCCCTATTGTCTCAATGCTAACAGATGCCAAACCAATGAGGGAATCATCCTAGTTGCTGGTCAGCTTCATGGTTATTTTGTCTGCCTTCATCTGTCAGTGGAAAACAGAAACAAATGCTACATTACACCAGCACCTTAAACACAGTAAAATACATGTCCAAGAAACTCAAGGGGAGACCAAGGAGACAGAAATAGAAAGGGCTTATGCAAAGCTTTCTTACTCTAAATGTTACCCAATCACATTTGAGGTTTTGTGTGTGCAAACTGTTCTGGTAAATGTCACTCTGACAGAGACCCCCAGGGGCCCTGGCTGCCGCTCCTGTTAAGCGTGAGTTCTGGTTGCTGGTTGACGTCAAACAGGACCCTGACTGGCTGGCTGGCTGCCCGCTGCCCATAGGCCACCACCTCTATTTAAAATACACGCTGTGCACTATAGAATTATTATATTGGGTCATAAAACACTATATTATTCAGTATTATATTATATTTAATTATTGTGTTATACCATATTATTTATAATTTATAGTATGAACAGGGCTTATTGGATTGCTACGCTGCATTTTTCTATTCTATTATACTATATTGTGCTTTATTGTTGTAATATATATTCAGTAATACTTTTTATTTTGTATTGTTATCATGCATCCTTGATGTAATATGTACATACATGTGTTTTCCGAATGACTTATAATTATATACCTAAAGAGCTCAGTCCAGTCCACGTCCGACCTGTCCCTCTCTGCTGTATCACAGAGACACTAACCCTGCCTGACAGGGTGGCTAAATGATAGCTCTCTCCCTTCTGCTTCACTACTGCATCGGCCCACTGCCATTCGTCAGCACCAACTGCCACTTTATGACGCCCGTTTTCACAGTCCTTTCAGTCTAATGGCAACCACTTGTTCTGCTGCACTAAACGCCCCTTCTTCTCCGCTGCCTTTTGTTTTTGCACATTCAATGTCCATGACTTTCCATTGATGAATTTTAAATGATCAAACACCAAAATGTAAACGGGCAAACAATAAACAGATAAAACTCACAAACAGATAAAAACAGATAAAATATGTAACTAAATATATATTTTATATATTGATTACATTAGCGTAGTTTGCAGTTAATATAGTTTACAACTTATCAAGCAACAAGCAAATGCTTATTTACTATAATGCATGGTCTTCGTTCAAACCGTGACTATAATCATACTAGTGTTATGGCTATTTTTCAATGGTAAATACTGGCCAGTATATCATTTGTGTTAGGAAGGAACCGGCAGTTTGGTTGCATTGTGGTATATTTTCTTCTTCTGACCAAGGAGGAGTTTATGTGATCCAAGGAGAGGATAAAATCCATAAAAATATATAATGATGGATCATTTACAACATCCCACTCTGAGTGCAGTGGTTCAAGAAGAAACGGGGACATATTGTATGTCTTTCTCCCATTGGGGAGGAGGGTCAATGGAAGCAGAATGTGTGTCTCCTACTTCTGATATCACTGCACTAGTGTTGGTCGATGGAGTCTTTCTGCAGTCGTGGTTTGAGTTGCATGCACTGATGTAGCCCTCTGGTGGACTTCCTTATGCTGAGCAGGGCCACAGAGAAAAAGTGGTTTGATACAAAACATGGTGCTTGATGGGTTATGAAGCAAGTAAAACATATAGATGCATATATGGCATAGAAGATAATATATAAGACTGTTTTCACAGATCTGTGTCAATGTTGACAACACTCTTGACAATGAAACATAAATTATCGATTGAACAAACAACAATTGCCAATAATGTGTTTTAGCATGTTTTTTCCTAAAACAAAGTTTGACAAACTTCTTAAAGATGTAGATTTGCAGTATCAAGGACAAACCAGGTTTGCCTTTATAAATTCCACTCATCACAACCCACACAAACTATCCCTTTGAGGGAAGTAGTGTTGATCAGAGGTTGTGGGCCTGCATGCTTTCCATATTTAACCATTGGTTTAATAATCCCAGCGGTTTGAATTCGGAAATCTACCTTTCTACATTAAAATATTTTTGGGGTTACTTGATAAATATAGACGAATCAACGTTACCACCTCATGAAAACGAACTGGACGAGTAACTCTAGCTTAAATCTGTGCACAGGTGTGGTTCATGCAAACTGTCAGTTTGAAGAATGTCCATGAGACAAACTAGAATTGCAGGGTGAGTGATGGTACATGATTCAGTCCACAGGTGGGGTTGAGTGATGGTACATGAGTCAGTCAACGGTTGGGGGTGAGTGATGGTACATGAGCCAGTCAGTCAACGGGTGGGGGTGAGTGATGGTACATGAGCCAGTCAGTCAACGGGTGGGGGTGAGTGATGGTACATCAGTCAGTCAACAGGTGGGGGTTAGTGATGGTTCATGAGTCAGTCAACAGGTGGGGGTTAGTGATGGTACATGAGTCAGTCAACAGGTGGGGGAGAGATGGCACATCACTGATCAGTCAGTCAACAGGTGGGGCTGAGTGATTGTACATCAGTCAACAGGTGGGGCTGAGTGATGGTATATCAGTCAGTCAACAGGTGGGGGTTAGTGATGGCACATCAATCAGTCAACAGTTGGGGTCGAGTGATGGACAATGAGTCAACAGGTGAGGCGCCCCACGTAGGTCCTCCAGTGCATGTCTCCCCCCGGCCCCTCGACCAATAGGAATCGAGCGTTGTGGAGAGTGCCCGTGGCAGCCTCGCGGTACAAGAAGCGGAGAGAGAAAGGCGGCCAGCACGATTCCGCTGACTTTAAAGGTAAGCAGGGGAAACACTTAAACCCACGTTTGTGTTATCGAGTTCGTGCCCATCCGACCGCACTGCAGGGTAACAAAGACCATCGGAAGGACGACTTGCGACTGGTCTCGTGCATATATATTTATATATATATATATATATATATATATATATAATGGATCCTGCCGACGCTCGGGACGCGTGTGCTAACGGCGGCTAGCTCGCGCTAGCTTCCCCACGGGGCGAAACACGCTGCTTCTAAACCGCGAGGGGTTTCAATGATTTATTCAAGGCTGTTTTCAGTATTAGTTGCGGCCAGTAATTATTGCTATTCTTGCCGTTTCTGCTAGCCAGTTGCCCTGTAGTGCTGTCGCTTTGGTTAGCGTCGTTAGCAGCTGTCATAAACAAACTGAATGGCACCGGGACCCCACGAGGTCGGATTGGGATCCACAGTCTCCAACATGTGTAGTGATTGCAGATATTACTTTTTCATGTGGACTGAGTAGTGGTAAGTAGCTAAAACGAAGACACCCTATGTAGCAAAGCTGGTTAGCCTGTTCGTGCGTCATCGGCCTGCGCGTCAATGTTATCGCCGAGCTAATGTTGCTCTCTGACTGGGAGAGGGTATTGAGTTGTCGTGTTTCCCCGCTCTACCACAGCGACCCTTCCTGTCCCTGACTCTGACCTGTGTACGCCAGTTAACTGTCCCCGAAACCAGAATTATAAGAACACGAAAATGTAAGCTAGTAAAACAGGGACAATTCTTCCAACAGTTTGGACGAAAATCAATATCCGAAACATGTAACTGAAACGAAATTGCATGTATTGGAAGTCCCTCCCCCTAACGCTGCTTAATCCCATGGATAACCACATGGTACGGAATTCCCTATCTCTAACGCCGCTAAACCTTATAGCTGAACACATGTTACGGAAAGACCCGCCCTCTGCCGCCTTAACGCTCATTTGGATCATCCCGTCCCAGGCGTGCCTTCGTGATACCAGAACGTTGGGGAATGCGGTTTTGTTCTAGCTGTGATTTCGCAATCGCCTTTAGGTGGTAGTCTATTCTATGGTTGAGTTTTGTCAGTGAATTTTTGGCCGCATTAACTTGAAGTTTGACCTCAGCTCTACCCTATACGTCGCTTTGATGTTGCTGTTGTAACTGTTTATTTTGCTGCTTGTTTTATCAGTCATTTTACATATTTTAAACAGGAGGGAGCTGTCACGTTGTAATGGACGCAAACAAAGGTAAGGTGTCATATCTATTTTTCACTTTGTCACATTGGCCATCATATGATATTCTTACTACTCTGCTTACTGCTTTGTTTGCTGTCGTTTGGAAGGTAAAGGAGATCAAGGCATCCAGAGTTCGGAGGGACAGGGTCCGGACAGCTTTCACAACATGGAAAGGTGTGTGGGTGTTCACTGAAGACTGCCAACATAGCTGGTGCGCCATGTGGTTACATTATTATAGCTACTCCGGTCGTATTGTGGTGCACAATATTTGAAAAATTAAACCACACTGCTTTTGGCTTTGCGATGTTGTACTCTTGGCACTTTTTCTAAAGATTCATATTTACAATATTATGGGTGCATCTATCTTACTACATTTTGCAATGTGCTTATCTTTCTGATGCCTTGTAAGATGTTCTTCAGAACGTGTTGACTTTTTATTTCAATCATTTAGTAAAATGCAGCTTCGGAGCTTTTCCAGCACTACTTCTTAGCATTGTCTGAGGCCGGTTATATCACAGGTGCTGAGATTCTTGCATAACGGGCATGTTTCGGGTCTTCCAGCAAACTAGCTCAAATTGTTTTTTTCAATCTCATGGTCTGGGTTATTCCTCTACTCACAACTGCCCTCTCTCCTCCTCGCAGCCTGCTTCCTAAAGCAGTGAAGAGGCGAGTTCATGCCCTGAAGAGGCTACAGGTTCAGTGTGCCAACATAGAAGCCAAGTTTTATGAGGAGGTCCATGAACTAGAGCGGAAGTACGCTGTTCTTTACCAGCCTCTCTATGACAAGGTACCGGAGCCGGCTTACTACCGGGGATGCTCACTTTACCGTCACCATTTCCCCAATGTCTAACATCTGCATTGCATGTGTGGAGGTGCCTAACTCATTTGTCAATGTTCTTCCAGAGGAGAGACGTTATCACGGGAACGGTGGAGCCCACAGATGAAGAATGCGAGTGGCAGAGCGACCGAGAGGAGGAGGAGGAGGATGACCTAGCGGTGAGTTGACAGTTGTTGCCGGCCTCTCTTCCAATCAGCCCATACCCGTTGATTGTTGTTGTTAGTTTTAGTCTGATTGTTATGGTTTGGACTGTTGGACTCACTGAGTCTCAGCCTTCATATGAGATGTATGTGTATATAGTCTGTGTGGATAACAAAACATAAAAGATAGCTATTGCTGTTTATCTGCATGTTTTGCATGGGACAGAGTTATAAAATAGTAAACTCTTATTGTAACATGCTTACCTGGGATACATACACTAGGTACCTAATTTTTTTTAAGGTCCCAATTGTCAAAGAGTGGTTAAAAACTTGAGCATCGTATCGTTCTAGGTGTGTTACACAACTTCTCTCGCACACTTTAAAGGTCCACCGATGTCTTCGCATTTGATGGCGGGGGGGGCGGGGGGGGGGGGGGGGGCGGTGTGGCACTCTGTAAGAAGAGGTCAATCATTATTCGTCACTCTTCCATTTGGGTTTGTAGGAGCAACTGAAAAAGAAGGCTGCGGTTGAGGACAAGAAGGAAGACCCTACCCCAGAGGAAGACCCCAAAGGCATCCCAGAGTTCTGGCTCACCATCTTCAAGGGAGTAGACATGCTCAGCAACATGCTTGAGGTACCGTCAGATTCAAACGTTTGCATGGGCCGTTCTTGCAAGAATTGCATCTTAAAGCCTCCGCCAACCTCTTAAAAATAGTGCTTTGAAATCTTCTAATGATATCAAGACCCTAAATTACGTAGTTAAGTAAAAGAATGAATTTGCAAGTTATGCACCAAAAGTAAACAGCCGAGCAAGTGAAACATTTGTTTTGTTTCTTTAAAGAATGGGGTTCCTTATATGGCTTAAGAACAATGTATATTTGCAGAAGTACAGTTTTTAATGTTATTGATTGCCTATCTGGCCGTGTCTCTGACCAGAAACTTTAAATCTCCTAACTTCCTGCACAGGAACATGATGAGCCCATCCTTAAGCACCTGAAAGACATCCAGGTCAAGTATTCTGAGCCTGGGCAGCCAATGGTCAGTATTTGCGCAATAATAACTTGTGTTGTTTTATCCATATATCAATAAGGAAACGGTATAGTACCAGGAGATTGCAACATATGTGTGGTCTGCTTCAGCTTCCATGTAGACACCAGCTGTCCATTATGAAATGTGTTTGTGTTGTCAGTAGATCACAGGGACACCTAGAGTACAAATGAGGGCCTTGCGTTACTGCATATCATAACACTAACATGTTTGTCTGAATAATACATTTTGCAGCGTTTTTGTTTTCTGTTTTTTTTTTCCTTCAGAGTTTCACGCTAGAGTTCCACTTTGAGTCCAACCCCTTCTTCAACAGCACTGTCCTCACTAAGGTGTACAGGATGAAGTCTGAACCCGAGAGCTCAGAGCCCTTCTCCTTCGAGGGTCCAGAGATCATAGACTGTGAAGGGTGAGAACACAACACACACATTATGCTTGCATGACACAAATCTCCACCTCGAAGGCTTGCTCTGTTTTCAGTGAGTGAAACTGTATTTGTCTGAGTAAAGACTTGCTGTATCCGTATAAGAGGTGTGGATGTTGTCTGATTCGGTGACTGTCCCCTCAGCTGTCCGATAGACTGGCAGAAGGGGAAGGACGTGACGGTGAAAACCATCAAGAAGAAACAGAAGCACAAAGGCCGCGGCACGGTGCGCACCGTCACCAAGCAGGTCCCCAACGACTCCTTCTTCAACTTCTTCAACCCCATCAAAGGTGAGGATACACACATCTGACCAGGGGCTGGAATGACCGGCTATCAGTTAATGCAGCATAATTGTGTGTATGTATGTGTCCATATATGCATCATTAGTTTGAGGGACAAATCAACACAAATTATGCCTTTTAATAATTATAGCAAAGAATGAATAATTACGAATCAAGCCTTTGAGAACTCACAACACGCACACTTATTGTATTACTTTTTATTATTTTCTTTGTCAGACGGACAAAACACGCACTTGCATTCACGATCAATTTGAAAGCCATATTTGTTTGACTGCCATTTAATATATTTGGTATAGGCCTACTTAATCTATTGCAGGGTATATAATGTATAACGCCGGTTCTACATCACATGGGGTCAATCATGACCTCCCATGAGGAGGGCCCGCCTCTTTCTCCTGCTTCTGCTCGGATTTATAAATATGATTGCATTCGTCCTAATCATTGAAAATTCATTCAAATATATATTTAACAGTCAAGTTTAATCCTATTGGTAATTATGACAAAATTCGTTATATAACTTTAATCGAAGCATGCCGTATTTCGGTGTATTCTTCTAAATGTTTTGTTCTTGTCTTGCAGTCGCACCAGATGGAGAGTTGGTGAGTTGTTTTCATTTGAAACGTGTCAACAGACTCTTCCTTCTTCTTAAGCTGACTAAAACCCCTGGACTGTATCCCAACTCCTGCCGGAGACCTCAGCTGCTGTTTTGTGTTGTGTAGGACGAGGACTCTGAGCTCACCCTAGCCACCGACTTTGAAATCGGGCATTTCTTCCGTGAGCGGATTGTTCCCCGGGCCGTGCTGTACTTCACCGGGGAGGGTCTGGAAGACGACGACAGCGTAAGCACACGCACACCAAGCACTTACACACTATGGTTTGCTGGAGTTCCACTGCTCACTCTCCTGTTTTCCCCCCCTCTTATTTTGACTAGTTTGACGATGAGGAGGAGATGGAGGAAGGTGACGAAGAGGTTAGTAGGATGTGAGGGTCTCATCTTGGACAGGTTAGTGCATGTGGAGTGGCTCAGCATATCTCTCCCTGTGTGTTTAGGAGCAGGATGATGAGGATGATGATGAGGATGAAGGAGAGGTGGACACCAAGGTCAGTATCCTGTTATCAACAGCTGAATATGCATGAGAGCTTTCTGATGGGCTCATTATTAGGAAGTGACATCCCTGTAATTCTTTAAATTGTGAAAAGGGATAATACTTAGTTTGCCATCTGATCAAAATACAAATCCGCTTGAATGATGGAGAACCAGTGGTTTCCGGTTATCCCAACATGCGCACGCACACAGACTTGGGAACAACAGTCTAAGCAGCAGTCGCATGCATTTAATTTATGTTAATGATATGCATGTGTATATTTCCCGGGGGCAATGCACAAAACAAAATGCATGTATCAGAGATGGCTTTAAGCTCATTTCATCTGGAGTTCATACTACCAACAAATGTTTAGATGGTTGGATAAGGTCTTGTATGGATCTCGTTGTGACTTTTAAACTTGTCTCTCCCTTCCCCTGGATGTCTTTTCATTGCAGGCATAATCAAATCATTTTCACTGCATGCATTCCTACTAGGTAAGGGAGAAGCATACTTCTATACTGTTACCTCCCATCAGCTTGGCTTGGTCATCCCCTCCTTTCTTTAGCTCTATAACACATCTCCGCAGAAGTATGCTACAAAATTAGACATTTTTCGGATAATGAAAGATGGCCACCATATCTCTTATGAATTTTGCTGCTGTATCCAAGTATTGTTACGATTATTACAAGTTGTATGTGGTTTGTAAACGCACACAATTGAAAATTAACTGGCAAACGTATCAATTTGGGGATTTTGTACCATGCTTTTTTTTTTAGTCTATCTCCCATTCAGTTCTCTGGTTCTGTTGAGAATATACTGCCGCCCTAAGATCCTAGTTATGTTCCTAAAAGATCTGTTCCCCTCACCTTCCCACCTCCACTTCCACTGGTTCCCCTCCTCTTCGCCTTTCCTCCTAACAGGTGTCTAACCCAGCCACCTCACTCAGTGCGTTTACATGGGACAGTTAGATCAAATTAAGCCTTATACCGATTTTGCTACTCAAACAAACCGTGTCAATTATTCGAACGTACATGGCCTTTAAGAGATCAGAAAATGGCCGGAGCATGGCTGAATCTGCTACCCTAGGTGGCGCTGTAGCCCTTTCAACAAGTGGTTATAGAGCCACTTCCGGTTTACCTCTACTAGTGAACTGACAGCTGTCCCGCATACGGCAACAATCCCTTTCTCCTCCATGTAGCGTTTCAATCTTGACTTCAAAGTCACAGCAGAAATTCGTATACCCCAATTCCTTCTCCACCATGGCCGAGATAACCCCCACTACGAGTCTTTGTTGTGGAAGTACCAGAGTCTGAGAACCCGACGCGGTTTCATAATATTCATAATTCATAAGATTAATAATATCATAATATCCCTGTCAATTCGGTCGCGGCGCAGTGAATGAATTAATATCTAACGATTATTTTGACAGATGTGCCCGAAGTTACTACTTTACAACCTTGTTGATGACCAACGTTTAGGAATACATGTACTTTTAATTCAGCCTTGGGTGAAATCGAAGCGTGTGTGTACTGAATGCGTGTTGATGATGGGGGGTTTCACTTTATAGGGGGTAATGGCATGACACCGGCTTCCTCCATCATCTATCTATATAAAGAAACAATTAAATATTTATAAAGAAATAAGAAGGGTTTATAGCGACAACAACACGACTACCGTCTCCTTCTGGCTCACGTCCCCCGGCCGCAAGATCTCGAGCATGCGCAGAACGCGAAATCCGATGCGGGTTTACATTCAGGTAGAAACCGGACTATGATCGAGTTATCTAGGTGCTCTTATCCGATCTCGCTTGTCCCAAGTAGATCGGGTAAAGGTGTTTACATGCATTTTTAAAAGTCTGGTTGAGGTCTTATTTGTTTCTTTATCCGATAATGACTCTGCATGAGAACGCACTGACTCAGTCCTCTGCTTTCCATCTAGACCTTTTATTTTCATTGTGCTCATCAAGTTGTGGTTTTCATGGTGCTTCCTGGGCCCTCTGTGACTTGTGCTTTGTCTTCCACAGAAAGCTGAAGCCCAGCCTGCCGAATGCAAGCAGCAGTAAGCGGTGAGACCAGCTGGTGTCGGATTACGGCGGAGATCTTCTCACATTTCCTTCAGGTTCTCAATAAATTGAAGGCCCCCCCCCCTCTACCGTTTGCAGGCTCCGCCCATTTCCGATCTCACGTCTGAACGCAATAGAACGCAACCAAACAGTGTTTTTACGATGTGCATGACTTTTTATTTAGATTTTGTTTATCTTCAGTTTTTTCCTCTCCATACCACCTTCTTAAAAACAGCAAACTACTATTTTTGAATTGTAGACGGGTGGTTTTGAGTTATTGTTGAACAAAGTATAATCACTTGTATTCTAAAGGAGGCGTCCACGTCACCACCAGGGGAAAGGATCAGCCCCCAACTTAGGTTTTCATTTTTTGGTGGGGGGGGGAAATCAATGACTCAGGGTTTTTTAATACCAATAAGATGGTTTACCAGAACACTGCTGAACAGGAATGGTTTCACTGGGGTGGGGTGGCTGCCAGGTTTCATCCTAGGTTTGCTCATTATAAGACAAAATCTGAAATGTTTTTTTTCTTTTTTTTTATGTTCATTGTCATGTTGTTGGACTATTTATTTTGGTTTCACCTGGCTGTACGACTTGCATCATGGGAAATTGTAATATTCCCATCCCAAGTTAAAGGCCTGTTCTCATTGGCTCAAATTTCTCTTCGGCTTTGCGTATACTGCCAAATTGCGTCATTTTAAAACATAAAGTGTTTCCATGGTTACTAATGTGGTTATGTAATGTACAACTAGTTTGACTAAAGCATAAAAGCGCTTAACAGGCTGTTTTTGCTTGATGAACGTTAGTTATTCCCTTTGACACAGCCTGTATAAAAAACATTTCCAACTAGTGTTCTTGGACCCACAAGCTGTCTGTTGTAGGGACGTTATCTTGGCACTCTTATCTGGGACAACATGTCAAAATAATTTGTTGCGCTAGGTGGTCTTAACTAACACTTGATTTGATCCCCATTTCGTACCGCCCTGAACCATAGCCTCTTCCGTTTGTTTTAATGGAGGGCATATACAACAAGAACAGACTGCCAAGTTGGGACTGATGCTTTTGAACCCTGTAGTGTTCCCCCCCTCCCAAAATACAATTATTAAGGTTAACAAGAAGCCAAAAAACACCTTAACATGATTTGTACCAATTGTTCTGCCAATTATTTTTACTGACCATATAAATGTACTTCACTATTTGACATTTTGTTAACAAAATCATATTTTCCTTTTTAGTTTAAGATTCAACGGACTGTCTAGGGATGCATTATAAGAGGTTGCCAATGAGTTTAGTTCTGCACCCTGGTGTTTCTCTTGGTACTGTGGATGCAGGGCCATAATGATATGATGGTGTGATGCTGCGTTCTCCGCTAAAACAGAATCAGAATAAAAAGCTTGTAGATCTGGACGATCTCCGGCTCCCTGTGGGCCGTGTACTAGCAATGGCCTTATCTGGTTCTTCGCAATTTGTTACTTACGCAATATTTCTTTTCAATTTGTACAAAATGAGTTAAGATATTCTATTAAAGTTGTGGGACATAAACAAACTTCTTCGATTGGGTTTATTTGCTGTTGTCTGAGGAATGAACCGTGTCCACCTAGTCCAACTCTTGACAGGGATTCGAGGAAAAAATAACAACTGCAGGTTCGGTATTTTATAGGCTCAGTTTATGCCTCCATTTATATTTAAATGTTTTTCTACCACATTTGATACTTGCCTTTTTGTTGTTCAGATGTAAATTATTATAGATTGTTATTCATGATGGAAAATTACGAGGTATTCCATTTGGATGCTTTAAATAACAAGCATACGCTGGTTTTGCAGACCCTAGCTTAAACAATTACATTAATATCAAGCTTGAATGCTACAAAAGCATAACGGTCACAAGATCAGGAATCAAACTGCAGCATGAAATAAGATTTTGTTTACATCTATAATTGTAAAACCAATGGGCATGTAGACTGGTCCCAAATTAGATCAGGTACAGGAAGTGATGTCAGACTGCGGGCCATAGTACAGGTGTTTCTTAAGGAAGTCCAGAATCTTCCACCAGGAATCTTCCTGGGCGTGGCAGTGTGCTGCCACCTCTCCACCCCACAGAACTACAACTGACAACAGAATAAACAGGAATCACAATGAGTGGACGAACGTACTACTACAGCTTACAATGTATAATACTCAATACATATTCAAGTAAACTAGCATAACCTAGTATGACATATTTATACAACATTGTAAATTAGAAAATGCATTTCCTGCAGAAAATGCGCTAAGTGCTGTAGTAAAGTGAGGTTTAAAATATTTTTGAATAAAGCCACATAGATAAAGACATAAAGAAGCAAATAAAGTTCAGAGATTTGAACAAAAGTAAACAATGTAAACATGAATACCATTTTAGTAAATGTAAATGGTTGGAAACAAATAAAGTGACAGCAGAATGAAGAGCACAAAGCATTGCTAAAAATGCAGAAATGTAAAAAGAATTGAACTGAAGAATCTGAGGCCCCGTCCACAACCAAAACGGGCGAAAATGATCAGGTTTCGTTTTATGCGGTTCAGGAATATCTCCGTAAAGACGGAGTCATTGCGAAACCGCATCGAGCTGTAGAAACGCTGTAATAAATATTCAAGGCGCTGGTTCTCCACAGAAAAAAAGTGGAGCGCATCAAGCCTGCGTGCTGTTTACAAACGATCAGTCACGAGGAGATACATTTTCAATTGAGCAGAAGTACTTTTTAAAGTTCAGTTAGTAATTACATTTATCAAGGGGCTTCATTTGAAGCTACAAAAAGGATAGAAATAAAATAATTAATAAAAAATTCAACGCAATTCTGACGTCCCCCAGCTGGTGGGGGGGCTGATGACTATTTCCAATAGTATCTGTCTGCGTCCTGCCAGACGGAGGCGTAACTTGTAGTAGGAGGCGTAACTTGTAGTCGGAGGAGGCGTAACTTGTAGTCGGAGGCGTGTCTAGTACTTTTCTAAATCGCGGAAGTGATCTGTATGTAGCAGTGGTGCGCGGGTACATAAATGACCGCAACTCGGACATCAAATATTAGGCCTTATATAAAAATAATGCACCCGACCCGCTCATTTAAAAATATGCTCTTGATTAGCTTAATCATAGCCTTAGTTGAAACTGACATCCCTGAGTCATATATATGAAAAGAAGCCTATTACAATTTTACAATGTCACGTAATGCATAGGCCTATAGCAGTTTAACGTGGGGAAGCTGCTTAAGTTTAGCCTACTTAATCCCTTTATACCTTTAACAAAGAGACTGCAGATTAATAATTAAAAGAATTAAAGACAGCAGATTAATAATTCAAACAATTGTATTGAATACATATGGTTATTGATCGCATGCTGCATGTTTTCAAGGTCCTGCATGAGATAGAAAACAATGAATTAAAATAAATATTACTGATAGAAACAAGACAAGAACAATGTCACTAACAGGAGGATAGTTAATGAGATAATGATAATGCAAAAGCCTTCATATTATAGCGTTCACATTACAAGCCCTCTTTTTATATATATTTGCCGGTCTTCAATACATGGATTTCTCAGGTACGTCATCACTGTTGAACGGTGCAAACTCAGGGCAGAAAGAAGCTAGCTTGTACAGTATAGAGTATTTTGTGATTGTTCAGTGTGCATCTCAAACGTGTGCATCGAACTAACTTCACAGAGGTGGCGAAAGCTGGGGTTTCTTCCAACGTTAAAACAGTAGGCCTAAGCGTTCGAACATTTCGTAAAAAATGTTAAACAGTATCACAACCACAAGTAGTCTGCCCTAGTTCTAGAGTTCATTAAGCTTGTAAAAACAAAAAAAAATCATTCTTGTTAATCCACTTCTTTTTACTTACCGACATGAATATCTGAAGATCCGACTTCAAGGAAAATCTCGTGTGAACCGTCGTTAACAAGGCTTTTTTTTTTATCGCGAAAAGAGAAGATCTCGCGTGGACCGCGATTTAGAAAAGTACAAGTTACGCCTCCTAGTACAAGTTACGCCTCCTACTACAAGTTACACCCACTACAAGTTACGCCTCCGTATTGCAGGACGCAGACATACCCTACTCTTTTGCTGCGTTCGAGTATTCTCTGCGAACCGACACGGATCTCGGATCTGACGCCACGCCCACACTTCAAGCGTTTTATTATTTCACTCGGTCGTTGGAGGAAAACATGGAGGCCCGGAAAGCTGTTGTCGCGGTAGCATTGGCAGAGGACCAGGCGCTCCAAAATAAGTAGGCTATAGGCCATAGGCAGAGATACAGATGCAGTAAGGTATTGGAGTAATACGAGTGATTGAAATTGCCATTTAAACCACCAAAGTGGTCCAAGCACAATGAAAACAGTTCATACTTCAAGTCGCAATGGGCGCAGCCATCTTGAATTCTGTCTCGGAATTTTGCTAGGTCACCACTGAGTTAAACCGAGATGGCGAGTTCGCCGTCCGAGGAAAAGGGGCGTGTTTATGCGTGTCGCTAGGCAATGTCCTCAGACCTCCGAGACGGATGGATATTAAAACGCAGCGTTTCAGGCGGCCGGCCACACAAATCCTTATGTGGTTTCACCAAAAAAATCGGCTCCGTGTGGACGGGGCCTGAAAGGTCAAATGTATTGCCCTGCCCTGCACGCCCGTGCGTGCGTGTAGCGAGCTGGTGCGTGATTAAAAATAGCCCAATAGAGCGGGAAAAAACGCCCAATCTGGCAACACTGCCTGAACGTCCTCCAAAAGTAGTCCAGTGTCAACGTAAATCAATGACAACAACTGGAAACGATGCCGTTATGAAACTAAAACTGTGCTTCTGAATAAAATATAAATTATATCGAAATTCCGTTTGGATATTATTGAAGATACAAGTGTGTCATTTGTTAAATGGTTCGAACAAAGGTTGAAAATTGATTTAGTTACGTCTTAAACAGTTGAAGTACCAGATGACTGCTCTGCCGTCTTCCCATTGACTCCAATGTTAAAAAAACATATTATTTTAAAAGTTGAATATCTTATAAAGTACAAAATATTGAAAAAATCTGAAAAGAAGCCTGCGATTCCAAGCTATAATGAATCTGAATATCTTAAAATTTGAATGGAGTCTCTAGGGGAAAAATTGAGGAAGGAGATAGGTCCCTAAGTTTGAAGAGAATAATAAAAAAATAAAGAATAAAACTTATGAAGAACAATAGTTGAGCGCTGCATGCAGCACTCACCTAATAAAACTTATGAAGAACAATTGAGCGCTGCATGCAGCACTCACCTAATACTTAATCCTGATCAATGCGCTACCAATCAAACATTAACAAGATAAAATACAACAAGAACTGCAAGCAGTCACAAGGTGTTCCCAGCCCTTGCCCTTTACAAGTAAATCACGGGTGTAGTAATTACTCATAGACAACACTATGCCTCCAACAGGCGACGGGCTTTGTTATCACTCTCACACACACCCTCGGGCGTACGGTGACAAACACACGCACACACTTGATAGAATAATGATAGCTAATTAGCATATTCACTATGGGAATTTCGGCAGCAGGTTGCCAATGCCTTTTGTATGCATTAGTGGCTTTTGGCACTTATTTTGATCATTAGCGATTAGCATGTATAAGGTATTCAGAGTGTGTCTGTGGAAACCTATTAGTTAGTCGAGGAATCTTTATTATTTTTAAAATGTTAGCTCCCATATCGCCGTGAGTATAGATTTTGCCGTACAGTGACAGTTTCGTGAAAACATTTCTCAGAATCAACTAAAAGCCCAAATTACCCTTTGTACACATGATCTTTAAACATGCTTTAGTTAATAAAAATAATAATAATTGGAATTTAGAAATGGCAGATTTATTCAAAAATAAAAAAAGCAATATTCAATTAGTCGAAGTTACACTTACAGTATATTTTAGTATGTATTGAAGTACTTCAATATTTACTGAAACAGCAAAGTACATCTAGTGCCCCAGTATACGTACATTTCTCTCTGGACTCTGCATTAATGAAGTTGCTGGAACGGCAGTGGGGGCTGTAGGGGGGTTCGATTAGGTGACCAGTGTCAGGGTAGGACAGAACAGTGAGCAGGTGACCGTTACCTGACATTTCCATCATCTCCTTCATCTGGTGAAACCCAACAAGACATTACCCAGTAAGACATTCTGTCATTCAGTAGACACTTTTTAACGCTACGGGAAGTTCCTTCAGATCTACGCCAATAAGGGAAAGTTAACCACAAAAACATACATTTTCATTTGAAAAACATTCTGTTTGGATCTCAGTAAGTGTTGGTGAACATTTCTTTGTTATTTTCACCTAAATGTATGAAGTTGTTAGGGGCATACGGGACATTCTTTGTAAAACCCTCTTTCCAAGAGAGCTAATTTTCTGTTTTCTTTTCTTCTTGAGCGAGTGTGACATTACGTTTGACAACGACCCTCTATTCTTTGAATTTGAAAGCCAATGTGATTTTTTCAACAACAACAACAGATATGTATTGGTGGCTGCCATCAGGGTTGGATCCCAAAACCGTTGCTCTGGTGGTAAAACACTTTGAGGAACGTTCATTAAAAGGTTTATTTGTCCAGTATGGCTTACGTCACTCGCAGATTCCTCAGCAGGCCAGTTCTGGTCGTCCTCCCCCACTATGAGCAGCAGGGGGCAGCAGAGCTGTCCCACCTGGAACCAGAACACAACGGGTCCTCAGGATACTGGCACACACACACACACACACACACACACACACACACACACACACACACACACACACACACACACACACACACACACACACACACACACACACACACACACACACACACACACAGGGCGACTTCTCAAAAGCTTTAAAGGACATTATTTATTTTTAATCATTCAACTATGCATAGTATTGCCAACCTCCACCCACAAAAAACGATTGGTTTCAGAACAACAAGATGGTCTGGGAGTTTAAAATCCATATCTCAAAAGTGAAGACCGGACTTCGATACTCTAGTCGGCCACTAGGAAATATTTGCCATAGCCAGGAGAAGTGTAGGGCTTGGGGCAAAGAGGCTGATGCTGGAAGGCTTCTACTTACATCCACCTTCTTGCTGGGGTTGCTGGGAATGGGCAGCAGCAGGTCGTGCCAGATCACTCTTTTCTCTTCGTCGTAGCGGGTGTTCTTTTCATTCCTAAGTGGGACACAATACAAACTAAACTACATCTCGTAGAAGACCATGACGATGAAAAGCAATAGCAGTAGGAGGTACAGTTATAATGTCTACATTTAGCACATTTAGATTTAGGTTTAGTGCGGCTAGGTTTAGCAATGCAAGGGATCCCAGAAACTTCGGGCTTTGGGTCGAGCACCCTAAACATTAGAGGCTATCTTTCCCCCCAATAAAGGATTTCCTTAGCCTGCTGCAGAGCCAAGTGAAAACCAGAGATTACTAATTCACCTGTAGTTTATGATTCAGTCAAGATGCAGGATATTGAACCAGATGGCAAAGCTTCTTTAGTGACTTACTTTTTGAACTCAGCAAAAATATCCCCAAGGGACCCCCCTGCTGGCTGGACATGGCTCCCACTGATAGACACCAAGCAACTGGGCTGGAGCAGGAGTTAGTAATCAACAGTAATCACAAAATCTGTCCAAAAATAAGTGTTTGAGAAGCCAATACTATATCTCCTTAATATTTAGTCTTCCAACATTTTTTAAGGTGAAGGGTTGGCATCTTCCTCAAGCGTGCCGACTCTTAAACTCTAGGCTGGATCACCGTGAACTCCACTATACTCCTGCCTCACATCACTGTTCATGACTTGGATAAGATAAGATCTCTTTAGAGGAAGTGATCAAGACAACTAAAAAAATAAAATAATAAAGTGTAGATCAACGTAATAAAAAGAACATCTACCTTTATTGTGGGGGAATAAACAGAGAGACCCAGAGCCATGGAGGCACCAAAGGACAGGCCCACGATAGCGATACGCTCCCTGATCACCTGGGGGTGGGTCTGAAGGACAGAGAACGCTGTCTGGGGACACAAGAGGAGATACAACAATACATCTCCTACCCTTAGAAGTATATATATTATAATCATTCAGGTAAGACAGGCAATCAGATATTCAGATCTCAATATTCTCAAGTGTTGTGCTGGTTGTGGAGGTAAGACGTTAGACTATTGCCGCGTTTCCACTGCAGGGTGCGGTACGGTTGCAAAGGTGCGGTACGGATTGCGTTTCCACCGCCAAAAGTGGGCGTGACCCGGACTGAGCCGTACTCGTTTTGCCCTCGTTTTCAGTACTCCTCCGTTGGGTTACTGAAAACGAGACGAGACACCTGAAAGGGTACCGGAGAATTCGAGCTACACACCCCCTCCGTTGATCTGTCGACAGAAACGTCACTTCCGGGCGACGTGGGGATAAAAACAAACAAACAGTAGCCTCGAGGTATTATTCTTTACAATGAACATGTCGTGTAAAACGCTTGCTTGGGCGAACAAGAAGGAGACGTTCCTCTGCATTCTTGGGGAGGAAGACGTTGTTTACGATGTTTACGTAGCTGCCGCGGCGATCGACATCCGGCCTACCATAAAGGGTACTGTCGGTGGTGGAAACGCGACCTCGGAACTGAGCTGGGCTATACCGCCCCCTCCCTCCCGGACTGAGGCGAACCGTACCGCACCCTGCAGTGGAAACGCGGCTTTACCCTTCAACCCAGATGCTCCAAACTTTGTGTCTGGGTTGAAGCAGTGCACCAAAAAAGACCTTACCCAATTTTACTGTTTTACTGTGTCCACCTGCTTTGTTTCTGCAACAGCAACCTTTCATGTGATGGTGTATTCTCTTCTATCTATTCTATCAATATATCCCTTTTATAGTCTATAAAAAATTATCAGATGATAAAAAAACTGATCATAAAGAAACAGGGCAATGAACTTTAATTGGTTGAATCAAAGTGTTTTGAAGTTTAACCAAAGATAAATATGTAATGATTTATTATTTATTTTATCTCAAAATGTTTTGAACACAATTGTCACACTTAAAGGATATTAGTGGGCCCCTAACACAGTATTTGAAGACGTTCCTGAAATTCAGCCGAGGTGCAGAATTACAGCCACTACGAGCCAGTCCCACATTGAGCTTTCCCCAAACGCGCCGTTTTGGTGTCTGTAGCTTTAATGTAAATGAGGAGGAGAGAGGCTGGTCAAGGAGGAGGGTGGGGGTGTTGCCCTGAGCAGCTTGCGGCCATGGAACCATGCGCTGTTCACAGTGGATGCATCGCAATGGCGAGGCGCACACAGCCTTTGGCCGTGTTCTGTAAATATTCGGGAGTCCTGGAGCTCTATATCTAAATAATATATTATACATAGATATCTGTATCATATCATATATATTATCCCGGCCAAAAGCTATGTGCGCCTCCAGAAGATAATATGGATCTCAAACGACTGCGTCGGGTTCTCCGACATCTCTGGTTCTTCCACGTGTATATCAATCTGAAGTAAACTGAACGACGACATGGAGGAGAAAGGGATTGTTGCCCGCGATTGTTGACCGCGATTTTCTCCCGCCGGAGCCTTGCCACCTCGGCAGCAGGCAGCGCTTAGGCACCACCGCCTCCTGCAGCGGGCAGCGGTCAACGCCGAGGCGGTTGTCCCTCGGCAGCGGGCAGCAGGGCTCAAGCGGGAGACAATCTCGGGCAACAATCCCTTTCTCCTCCATGTCTTGGTTCATGTACTTCAGGGAGTCACAGCAAAAGTTCCCCAATACCTGCTCAACCATGGCTAAGATAACCCCCAGTACGAGTCTCGTTGTGGAAAGACCAGAGACGAGAGTCTGACGTTATCCAAATAAAGGAGTGTAGGCCTAGAACACTTGTGTTACAGTCATGGAGCTCTATATCTAAATAATATCATATAGCCTAATAGGCCTTCACATCATATAATACATATTATCAAGGCCAAAAACATTGTGCGCCTCAGGCTCCAGACGATATTATGAATCACTAACGACTGTGTCAGGTTCTCCGACGTCTCTGGTTCTTCCGCTTCCACATCAATCTGAAGTAGACTGAATCACGTGCTGCCGGCAGCTGGGGTGCTTCGCTATGGCAAGCCATCCCCGCCAGAAAGCGGCATCATTTAGACGCGTATCACCTTCATTACGCCGTAAAATACGCGCGTAAAATGTAGAAAAACGGCGTATTTTACGCCGTCATGCGCAAAAAAGCGCCGCTTTTTACGCCGCAATTGAGCCTTTCAAGAGCGCGCGTAAAAAGCGCCGTTTTGAACATCAAACCGCGCGTAAAATACGGCGCTTTTGTGCACATCACAACGCCGTAAAATACGGCGTTTCTCTAGTATGCTAATAATGTCCGCCCTTCTTTTCTCTCAGCCAATGCATTTGAAGTGTTTGCGCCCAATCGCTGAACAAGACAAGCAGACCAAATCAGTTCAACACAGATCTCCTCTCATTTGGCGTTAGTTGTAGCGTCATTCATATAGATATATATATTAGTTAATGCAGTTTTGACGTTCTGTTAACCGTGGTCCAATCGATAGAGACGCTTGCTATGTAGGGAAGAGGTTGTCGGATCGAATCCATTTATTGTCAGATTTGTGCTTTTGTCAGATGGTCACGCTTTTATGATCGCAATGCTTTTTAGTCCTCAAGCCAGACCTCCTGTGTTATAAGTTCCAAATTCAGTGCCTTTTTAGTCAGCCAGCCAGATCATCTAGGTGTCTTGTTACACGCTTTATAAGTTAATTATATTTAAATTATTACAGCCATGGAGCCTTTATTTTCGCGGAGTTATCGTAACATCCTCTCTTGTTCAATCGATATAAATACACAGTGGAAAGGAGTGAGAGGGAGCCATAGAGAGAGACACTGATGAACTGGGGAGCCATGCTCTAACAACGTTCAGAGGCTTGTAAACAGTCTACTGAGTCTGACACGGTGCTTAAATGGGCTCTGGAGACGCAGGAATGTTGTTGGATTCAACTATTTGTGCATGGAAGCAAAAAAATATCTCCCCATCAAGGCCAACAGCAGAGTAGCCTACGAAAAGAATAGACTGATATGAATGCTTCAAATATTAAAACCCGATTGATTAGGCCTATGCCGACATAATATCAGTCCTAATCCTGAACGCACCGTGCGTACATTTTTCACGGCATTTTCCCCCAGACAGACAGACAGACAGACACTTTATTTACCCCAAACTAACTTTCATAATCCAGCAGGTTACACAATACAAATAACTCTTACACAAATACAGACAGCCTATACAGTAGGCTAATACAGCGCCCACCTCAGCAAAAGGTAAAATGTAAAAAGAAGATATAAGCTACATTTAAAATACAGATGCTGTAGCCTACATAAAAATACAGATGCCACATGAAATATGAAAATAGGATGCAATGTATAAATATGCAAATCTAGGATATAACTAGGCTATAATGAGAATACTCGGTTACAGCTGTGCAATGACTATCCAAAATTAAATTAGTTGTATGGAAAGATTTTTGTCTATGGAATGATCTTGTCACTTTACTGCCACACATTGTGTGTGTCAGTAAAGTGATAGAATATAGGAGGAGTAGGAGAATCCGTGTATGGTTCGTTCTTTGAATATTCCGATTTAAAACAAAATCAGAAAAAACAATTATTGTTTTTAGTTTTTTCTGATTTGGTTTTGAAACTGAAAAAGGGCAAAAGGAATAAACAAATAAACGGCATTTGTGTTTCTGTGTTTTGTGTGTTGGTTTTTTAAACCCGAAACAGAAAAACAAAAATAGATACATGCATAGTTATAGGCTACACCAGAAGGCAGAACGCAGCGAAGAAAAAAGAGCCAACCACCTTAACCAGCAATAGACTGTCTAATTATATTTAGCCTTAGTTATGGACGCACTTGAACCTCATGGTGATTTTATTCGTGAACTAGGCTATTTGACACTGGAAAGACACACGACGCGATCAGTATACCGTTCTAAAGCAATCTAGTGCCCCGATGTGCTCCCTTATGACGGTGAGGAGGTTCTGTGTGGAGCACAACCTTCAAAGAAGAATTCTAGTATCCGATTTAGTTTCAGATAGTCCACTCGCAGACTAGTCGCCGGCTCCCATGGGAAACAATAAAGCTGGCCATTGTAGAATGCGAGAGACTCGATGGAACGTTTGAAACGTCTTTACATGTATTTTTATTCATCTCATCTCATCTTCGTCCGCTTATCCGGGGTCGGGTCGCGGGGGGAGCAGCTCAAGCAGGGGGCTCCAGACTTCCCTTTCCCGGGCCACATTGACCAGCTCTGACGGGGGGATCCCGAGGCGTTCCCAGGCCAGTGTTGAGATATAATCTCTCCACCTAGTCCTGGGTCTTCCCCGAGGTCCCCCCCTTCCCACTGGACGTGCCTGAAACACCTCCCAAGGAAGGCGCCCAGTGGGCATCCTTACCAGATACCCGAACCACCTCAGCTGACTCCTTTCCAAGTAAAGGAGCAGCGGCTCTAATCCGAGTTCCTCACGGATGGCTGAGCTTCTCAACCTATCCCTAAGGGAGACGCCAGCCACCCTTCTGAGAAAACTCATCTCGGCCGCTTTATACCCACAATCCGGTCCTTTCGGTCATCACCCAACCCTCATGACCATAGGTGAGGATAGGAACGAAGATCGACCGGTAGATCGAGAGCTTTGCCTTGCGGCTCAGCTCTCTTTTCGTAACAACGGTGCGGTAAAACGAACGCAATACCGCCCCCGCTGCTCCGATTCTCCAGCCAATCTCACGCTCCATAGTAGGCCTACCCTCACTCGCGAACAAGACCCTGAGTATACTTGAACTCCTTCACTTGGGCTAAGGACTAATTTACTACCGGTTTCCTGCTAAGAGTCATGGCCTCAGATTTAGCGGTGCTGATCCTCATCCCAGCCGCTTCACACTCGGCCGCCAGCCGATCCAGTGAGTGCTGAAGGTCACAGGCCGATGATGATCCAATGAGGACCACATCTTCTGCAAAAAGCAGTGACGAGATCCTCAGACCACCGAACTGCAACCCCTCCCCACCACGACTACGCCTCGATATCCTGTCCATGTATATCACAAACAGGATTGGTGACAAGGCGCAGCCCTGGCGGAGACCAGCACCTAGAACGAAACTGACTGGCTGCCGAGGACGCGAATGTATTTTTATTTATTTTTTAAAGCAACCTCTTGCCTGCAGAGCAAGCGTCTCTATCGATTGGGCCACGGCCACGTATATTTACTAATATATATCTATATGACGCTACAACTAACAACAAATGAGAGGAGAACTCCTCAAAGCAGATCTGTGCTGGCTGAACTGATTTGGTCTGCTTCTCTTGTTCTGCGATTGGGCGCAAACACTTCAAATGCATTGGCTGAGAGAAAAGAAGGGCGGAGATTATTAGCATACTAGAGGAACGCCGTATTTTACGGCGTTGTGATGTGCACAAAAGCGCCGTATTTTACGCGCGTTTTGATGTTCAAAACGGCGCTTTTTACGCTCTCTTGAAAGGCTCAATTGCGGCGCAAAAAGCGGCGCTTTTTTGCGCATGACGGCGTAATATACGCCGTTTTTCTACATTTTACGCGCGTATTTTACGGCGTAATGAAGGTGATACGCGTCTAAATGATGCCGCTTTCTGGCGGGGATGGCTTGCCATACTTCGCGGTGGTGGTGTCTCGTGGCAGCGGGCGGCGGGCAGCGGGGCTCAACGATGGCTGAGGTAACCCCCACTACAGTCTCGTTGTGGAAATATGAGAGACGTCAGAGAACCAACGTGTTATGTGCCATAACACCAACAGCAGAGCTGTTTTCCAAATAACAAAGAAGTGTACAACACTTGCGTTACAGTGTGTGTAATCACACACACACACACACACATGTGGCGCTTGCAAGGTCTTAGCTCATTGTCTTATTGGCGGGCCAAATTCTCTGGCCAGGCAAGGCAGAGGAAGGGGAGGTAGCTTGGCCCCTTACCCTGCGTTCACACCAAAAGATGCAAAAAGTTGCTGCACAGCAAGATCCCATTCAAAGTGAATGTAGAGACGCGTTGCAGGTTTGCTGCCGGAGCACTTGCTGCCGAGAAAACCGGCGGCAAATTTTGATTTGCGGCACGGCAAAATTTGATCGGCGGGCGCGTTCACGTATTCTGCGGCGCGACAAATGCTGCTCGAGTTTAAATATTTCAACTTTTCGGCAGAAAACGCGTGATGACAGCCAATCAGCGTTCAACAGCGTTGCCACTGAGGCGTTGCCACTGAGTGACATGCCGTAACAGCCAATTAGTGTTACTCCCTTGGAGTGACCTAGAGTTCACTACCGTTACATTTATTTAGTAACTCGAAAAAACCCACAAATCAGCATTCTGTGGTTGTGTTTACAGTTAAACTAAACTATGAGTATGCTAAAGGGCTAGAATAACAACCCCAAACAAAACGCAGTTGGGTGCCAGGCAGCACCAGCCTTCCAGGCTCCGAATGGTCTCATGAACCCATAAACGACGGGCATTCCGACGTCTCTCCCTCTTCCACAACAGGTAAAGACATGCAATGCTCGTAATGTCGGCCATGGTTGTGAATGAATTCAGAAGCACCGCGGGCAAAACTTGCCGTGCCGCGAAACTTCCCGCGCTGCAAAACTGCGGCGCTGCGCCGCAAAACTTGATTTGCTGCGCCGCAAAACTTCAGCGACAACGCGTTCGGGCAGCAAATGCATCTTTTGGTGTGAACGCAGGGTTATGACGACGTATGGGGCCACATTCCAAATCAGCGCGCTTGAGCTTCCATTTTTTCAAAGGCAAGCAGGATACCTAGTGCTCGTTTTACACCGAACGCAAGTTTGAGCCACTGGGGGACAATAGGCATGCTAGGGAAACTAATATTAATGTTAGAAAACCTCATAAAGTGCGATTTTCATGCCATGGGACCTTTAACAGAGTAAAAATTGTGTCACTCTGTAAAGTATTGTGTGTATTTGTTATATTTATTTTGGAAATAATGTAATTTTCTCTGAGGCTAACTTTAGTTATCGCTAAGGCAAACATTGGTTACCTCTGGGGGTAACTTTAGCTATCTCTGAGGCTGACTTTAGTAATCTCTGAGGCTAGCGTTATTTATCTCTGGGCAGTGGCGGCTGGTGGTAAAATTTGTGGGTGTGGCACAGTAATGGAGGGGGGGTCTGGGCAGTGGCCATAAAGTAGGTCTGTAATGTCACACTCGCTCAAGAAGAAAAGAAAACAGAAAAATATCTCTCTTGGAAACAGGGTTTTACAAAGAATGTCCCGTATGCCCCTAACAACTTTATACAGTTAGGTGAAAATAACAAAGAAATGTTCACCAACACTTACTGAGATCCAAACAGAATGTTTTTCAAATGAAAATATATATTTTGGTGTTTAAGTTTCTCTTATTGGCGTAGATCTGAAGGAACTTCCTGTAGCATTACATAAAAGCGTCTACTGAATGACAGAATGTCTTACATTGTTGTTGCTCCAAAAGAAAATGTTGAATTTGGTCGATTTGATTTCCTGTATTCTGGTGCATTTTGTGGATGAACAAAATAATTCAGATTCATAGCCTACATATCCTGACTTCCAGGGCCTGGACAAGCTTACACTGCATATACAGACCTACTTTATGGCCATTCCACCAGTCACTCCTATTTGTCCCATGGTTGGTCTATTTCAAATGCAGTTAGAAAAATATGGGACAGTTGCTTAATTTGTTTATATGCAACCGGCCAAAAGACTAAATTAATAGGTTACTTACTTGCTTCTTTTAAGTATAACATTGCTTGGTATATCCAATTCCTCCACTGAAATGTACGGAAACTAAGTGCTTTTACAACTCTCTGCTAGTTATCTATCTATCTCTTCTCTGCACGTAGTTGTGTTTCTCGAATGCTGCTGAGGGAGGTAGCCTATTTGATTGATCGCTGAATTGTCCAATCATGTGGTGTTTAAAAAAATATGAAAAACAATGCCATTGGTCTGGGCGCACAAAATTGCGACCTGGAGTCGAATTTTCATGCACCAATGAAAACCTGTCTCTGCTTGATAGACAGCAAAAAGTTTGCGAGCTCACTTCATCGTTACCGGTGACCCTGACTTGAAGGAGGGCATTCTCTCGAATGACCCATAACAAGCCTAGCCCAAAGAATTGCTGCTCCGACGCAGTTAAATGGTTGCTGGCAAGGCCTATTTATGGTGATTTATTCCGGATTTTTCATGGTTTATTCATCATAGTTGGCAGATTTATTCTAGTGAATATTTCACGGAGGGGCGGAGGCTGGAGCCCTAGCGCCCTCTATTTACCCACCGCCACGGTCACTGAGGCTAACGTTAATTATCTCTATGGCTAACGTTAGTTATCTCTGTGGCTAACGTTAGTTATCTCTGAGGCAGACTTTAGTTATCTCTGAGGCTAACTTTAGTTATCTTTGAGGCTAAAGTTAGTTATCTTCAAGACTAACGTTACCTGGAAGTAGTCGTTGCCCACATGGTATTCACCCCCTGCTGTCCTCCTGGGGTTCAGGTAGTTGAGGGCGAGGGTCACGAAGCCATGTGACGCCAGCAGCACTGCACGGGCCTCCGGCAGACTCCTGCCACCGCCTGGCAGGTCCAGCACCGCAGGAAACTGCCCCGGACCTCCAAGGGGAAACAGCGATTATATTTGCACACTAAGTGCTACGGAAGCTCATTTGCATTCACATGCGTAAAATCAAAGATCCTATCCTTATCTCATAATAACGAGATACTTATCTCGTAATTATGAGATTATTTGCTTGTTATTATGAGATTCTATCTCATAATTATGAGATACTATATTGTAATTAGGAGATAATTATCTCCTAATTATGAGATAACGTGACATTATTTTTTACTCATGTGAATGCAATGAGCTTCCTTAAAGTGCAGTATAATAATAATTGTAATAATTAAATTAATTAGACATATATTTCATGGCGGTCAAGGTCACCTTGCATCAAATAAAATCTGTTAGAATACTACTTACTGGTACTTTGTTGTTAATTGTATAATTAACAAAGTACCAGTAAGAAGATATCAGTAGATTAAACAACACAAAAAGCAATGGAGAATAACATAAAAAATTGATATTCAAATGTAAAGTAGGTGAAGTTGATGAAGTTAAAGTTGGTAAGCTTGTTAGATGTAGGGTTAATAGAGCAGTCTTGAATTCTGTAAGGGAGTCCAGTGGAAGTTGAGGGGGGAAGAAGTTCAGAAGTGTGGTTGCAGCATAGGAGAAGGTCATAGCACCCCTTGTGACGAGGTTGATGGCTTGAAGTGCCAGTAATGCATCCCTAATGCAGCAAATCATGGCAGACAAACGACTGCTTTTTAAACAGATTTAAAGGGTCAACATGATTAATATTAAAGGAGTTACCTTTAATAGGTTTTCAAACCATCATAACGATCTATCCTGGCTTCACTAAAAAATCAGTTAGCAATAGAATTGGGAAAACTAACTTACTTACCGTCTTTTTCTCAGGTGTCCCTACAAATTCTGCCGCCAAAGAGCAGAATTTGTACAAAAAAGTACACAGTGGCAATGTAGCACTATAACCGTGAATCACCATATGTACCATGTGCAACATGTACATTAAAACTATTATCACAAAGACCAAAGGGCTCTATTGTTATTTTTATATTTGTTGGAGGGGCATTCACCAAAAGGCTGTCCATTTTCAGTTCCTACCTGGAGGCAAGAAGAGGGTTCCGGTGACCCCACCCTCTGTGAGCTCCACCCTGCGGACCCCGGGGGCCATGTACCAGCGCTCCACCACCCTGCTAGCTAGAGGCAGCCTCTCTGTGAAGGAGTCGCTCAGGAAGCCCTGGTGCAGGGAGATGGTCACCAGCATGGGCGTCCCAGTGTCCTTCTTCCTGAACCTGAGGGGATTGTACATGCCATGGTTGACATATAAAGAAGATCCATTGTAAATATAAACACTGTTTGTATAGATACTCTACATAGTGTGCATGATGTGAACCTGAGGCTGGGTCTGCTCCCTGGAACTGGCCGGAGGCTCCACAGCAGGCCCATGGGCTCGTGACCACTGTAGGTCCCGCCCAGACACACATCTTCACTCACTAAAACATACACACACACACACACAGTACACACATCAACACAAACTACTAATACACACACACACACACCTATTCAAACACAAGTACACACACACACACACACACATATATGTCCCCACATACTAGAACACACAAACACACACACACACACACTACACCCCAAAACCACTTTTGCTGTGGGAAGTGTTTATCCATTAAGTACATCAAATCCCTTTAATCCATAGGTTAAATGGATGAAAATACAAAGCACGAAGTGCCGTTGCACTGGGCCCCCACCCCAGTCCCACTTAATACCTAATAATGAGAACCAAGTTTATATATCAGTCATGCAATGATATTAACTTATGCTTCTTGTTATAATGTGGACACTACATCATTTAAGAAAAACGATTGAATACATTGAGTATTATACAATGTTTTTATTTCTTATTAGCTTGATAGAAAGGCTTCAATTAAGGGCAACTCTATCCGTTATCATTGGCACAATACATTAGCAATTTTAGTCAAGATGACCAGCATTATTTGTTCCGTGCGGGGCTGCAATAACAACTGGAATAAAAGACAGGTGTCCTTGCAACAAAACTTTGTTGTACACGGGAAAACCAGGGCAGAATGTTGTGGGGCAACCTTCAATCTTCATCCTCCGCCATCCAGCGATTAGGACCGGCGTTTGTGGCTAAAGGCGCTCAATTTGAAGAACCCTCCAATAAAACCCTACTCTGTTATTTTCATTTTGTGGACAGCAGACCATCAGACCAACACCCATACCCCGAGAAATGGTTGGGATATGTTATTCCTCCGGCGAAAAAGGCTTGTCGGATGCTTGTGAGGCTCCAATATAAGATAACATTTTAGCACCAACAGCTATCAATTTCGCTAGTCGTTAGCCAGCTAGCGTCTAATGAGTATGATCGGCATTTACCCGTAACTATGCCTTGGCTTGACCTCAATAAAGGAACAGCTTTACAAGATAAGATCAGTTCGAGGCTTTCTAATTTGATGTCCAGGACTGGTTATGTTGAAAGGCAGCAAAATGATTAACCTTATCGTTGATAACTTACTGATGTCTGATGCTGTTATTTCTACAGAACCCTCAACCAGCTCTGCAATCCAGGAGACTGATGGGATGACACACTGTAATGCTTCTACACACGGGAAGTATACATTCATGGAAGATCACATCTATGCTGCTGTCAGTGACTCACTCCATTGTCCTCTCCTTCATGACCAGGCAACAGTGTCCTGAACAACATCTTGTACATACCGAACTTCTCCGGAATGATCGGCTGTGTCTACTGTACACTGGGTTGTCAGTGGATGCCTTTGAGGCTTTATCCGACGACCTTGAAAGAAGGATGCAGCATCTCTCAGCTACATCCCAAGGATCAACTGTTGATGACCCTGATGGACCTCCGGCTGAACCTATTGCAGGACGGCATCGCAGAGAGGTTCAGAGTGTCTCAGGCCCCGTCCACACGAAGCCGAAACGGGCGAAACCGTTACGGTTCGATCTATCCGGTTTCGAAGTATCTCCGTACAGACGAAGCCAAGCGAAACCGGATAGATCTGTAGAAACGTTGTAGTAAACATTCCAGGCCCATAAGGGGCGCTGCTTCTGGTACACAAATCCAGAAGAAGAAGAGGCGAGCATGCGCATAAAGGCTGCCCCCCTAACCACTAACAACACAAACAAACAGCTCTTCTACGATGGCGAACTAGATTCTCAATAAATAATGGCTTAGCAACCCAACAAGGGACATGATATGCTGCAGAACGATTACAAGCTTGTAGTCCGCCATCATCTTTTTTGTTGTGATTTCTGAGACTCCGCGGGCTTAAGAGCCATTGGCTAGGAGGTCGAGTGGTGGGGCGATGACGTCATGGTTTGCGGTTTCAGTCGGTTTCAGGCGTCCACACGAAACCAAAACGAAACCGGATAGATTTGAAACCACCTCCGAGGGTGGTTTCAGAAGTTTGCGGTTTCGGTCAGCGGATTCGCCGGCTTCGTGTGGACGGAAGGCCGAACCGTACAAGACCTTTGCGGTTTCGCCATGAAATCGGCTTTGTGTGGACTGGGCCTCAGTCTGTGGTCCGTAGGATAATCTCTCTGTGGCTGGACTTCATGGAGGAGAAGATGAGGTGCTATGATCCATGGCTGCCCAGGGAGACGATCCAGGCAACGATGCCACAGAGCTTTAAGGAACATTATCCATTAACCACATGCGTAATCTACTGTTCTGAGACCCCTCTTCAGAAGGCTCACAATCTGGAGGCGAGTCTAAAGCCCAGTTCAGACCAAAGATTCACCTTGCAACGGCTTGCAACTCGCAACTCCTTGCAACGCCTTGCAACGCCTTGCAACGAGACGGGCTGCGACGTTCTAAAACTGGGCAGTTCACACTGGCTGCAACGGGCTGCGACGCTAGGTGGTTTCCATAGCAACTGTGAACGCTCTGGCACATGCTGAGAGCCGCAACAACATCATCATTTGCGTAGGTTAGGTTAGATTAGTTAGGTTTGCGATTAGTTAGGTTTGCAATTAGTTTTATTTTTATTTTACTTGAGAGTAGGCTAGAGTTACTATGTCTTGTCATTCTCCACTACATCTGCATTGGAGTAAATAGCTGGAGCTTACAGTTAGTTTAGTTTACCCGTTGTTGGATACATTGCATTTTCCGGTCATTTGTCGTCCTCATATCTGTATGTGCACACAATTATTCATGTCTGTGATCATCACAGAGTCCACAAGCAGCAGGTCGCAATTCCCGATGGGTCACAATTCATGACAGCAGACGGTCGAAATCTGCGACCACACTGTAAATGCGGGGAAAATGAGTCAAACTCCAACCAAATGTTTTCAGGTCATTTGTCGTCCTCATATTTGTATTTGGACACAATTATTCATGTCTGCGATCATCACAGAGTCCACAAGCAGCAGGTCGCAATCCCCGATGGGTCACAATTCATGACAGCAGACCGTCGAAATCTGCGACCACACTGTAAATGCGGGGAAAATGAGTCAATCCCCAACCAAGTGTTTTCAGGTCATTTGTCGTCCTCATATCTGTATTTGGACAAAATTATTCGTGTCTGCGATCATCACAGAGTCCACAAGCAACGCAGGTCGCAATCAACGATGCCACAATCAATCTAGCGCTCCGTCGAATTCTGCGCCCACACTGTAAATGCAGGAAAAATGAGACAAACAACCCCAACCAAATCTTTTCAGGTCATTTGTCGTCCTCATATCTGTATTTGGACACAATTATTCGTCGTAGAATTCTGCAAGATTAAAAGTGCAAATACATCAACAAAATACGACAGTACGGTACCGGGACGGAGTAAGGCCGTGACGTACAAGTTGTTCTGTGCTGTGATTGGCTGAAGAAATCGCCGCGTTCTAAAACTGGACCTTGCGATTTGACATGTTCAATCTCTGCCGACTCCTTGCAACGCCTTGCGACGCCTTGCAACGACCCGTTCACCGCGCCCCTGCGACGTTCTAAAACCGTCTCGTTGCAAGCCGTTGCAAGCCGTTGCAAGGTGAATCTTTGGTCTGAACTGGGCTTTAGTCATTACTATGGACATAATACAATCAAGTTCCTCATAGCTATTGCACCATGTGGTTTGATTATGTTCATCTCTCCATCATATGGTGGGACATGCAGTGACAAGTTCATCACAGCCAACTCAAGGTTTCTAGAGTATCTGCGTCCAGGTGATGAGGTGATGGCTGACCGAGGATTTGTTATCCAAGATCTTCTGTTTGAACGTAAAGTCAAGCTCGTCCTGCCAGCTTTAACCAGAAGAGGCCTTCCCTTGTCTGAAGAAGACACCACCAACACCAAAGGCAGAACGGTTATCCAAATAACAAGGAAGTGTACAACATTTGCATTACAGTCCTGGAGCTCTATATCTAAATAATATCATATAATACATAGATATCTATATCATATGATACATATTATCACGGCCAAAAGCTGTGTGCGCCTCTAGGCGATATTATGAATCACAAACGACTTTGTCGGGTTCTAGCCGCAAGTTTTAGCCACTGGGGGACCATAGGCAGGCTAGGGGAACTCATATTTATGTTAGAAAACCTCATAAAGTGAGATTTTCATGTCATGGGACCTTTAAAATGTTTCTATTGTTTATTTTGTTCATTTTTACAAATCTATACCAAACTTTAACTTATATCTGTATTTTTATACACTAACGTGATGTCTTTGTCAGAGAGGGTCAATAAAATAAACTTGACGAGGCATTTACTAAATCCTTTAATGATTGAGTTAATGCTTTGACATAATACTAAAAACTAATTACAGTAAAAACAATAGCCAATAATATGTACAAATAGTAGTTAAAATATGTACAAGTAGTTAAGTAGTATAAAGTAATCATTTGCATAACTGCATATAACGCTCACAGAGCAACAGGCGACCTTCATTATACTCGTCTGAAACAAAAAGAAGCATGTCTCTGAAATAGAATGCTCTTAGTATTGGTGTGCTGGACTGACTGGGGTTGACTGTAGCTTTCAAAAATAGATATTCCTCGTTCTTGGAATGCGAAACACGACCGACCTTTCTGTCTGACTATGTTTCATGAACAATAAGCATATGAACATCTATTGGCAAAACTGAACTAAGAAGGTGGGGTAGACTGCCCAAACCTCCTACTGAGTGTTGGGGTTTATTCTGCCCCGTAGGAACCACCCAGTCTTACCCGGGGTACCTGCTATTTAACCACAAAGTCCTTCAGGTACCCTGGGGTTTGTCTCTCTCTTGCAGGGTAGCGTGCCGGACGCTCAGGACTGCCTGGCTGAACTGGGCCCCGCTCTGTTTGATCTGGAGTCACTGGCTGACCAGTGGGTTGCTCCGGCTCCGGTAGGATGGTCTGCGCTGCTGGCGCCACTGGAGTAGTGACGAGGTGATTTCGATTGCGGCGCAGGACCCAAGTTCCAAATCAATCTCTGTCGCTTCGTCTGCTCCTCCTTTTTGAGTTTGGTTGTGTCAGTCCAGCCAGGGTTCAGAGATGACAGAGTGACCGTAACTGTTGTTCTGAGCTGCCGGCCCATAGACAGCTGTGCTGGACTGTATCCATTGGCGAGTGGGGTGGCTCTGTAAGCCATGAGGGCTAAATAAGGGTCTTTTTCCTTCTGGAGGAGGTCTTTAACTGTACGCACAGCGCGTTCCGCCTCTCCATTTCTCTGAGCGTTTCTTGGGCTGGACGTTGTGTGTGTGAACCCCCACAGTGTAGCGAACCTAGTGAAGTATTCAGACCCGGTCCATTGTCTGTCATGACCTCAGACGGTATGCCATGCCTGGCGAAGATGGACTTGCAATGTTCCACTACTGCTACTGAGGTTGTTGATGTCAGTTTAGCTACTTCAATGAAATGGGAAAAATAATCAATCACCAATAGGTACTGGTTATCATTCCACTGAAACAAGTCAGCACCCACCTTTTCCCATGGTCTGTCAGGGAACTTTGTAGGAAGCAGTGGCTCTCTGGGGTTGACTCTTTCCTTGGCACATGTGTCGCAGCCCTCAACCACTTTCTGAAGCTGTGTACACAGTCCCGGCACCAGACAGATTGTTTGGCTCTTTCACAACACTTTACTATGCCTTGGTGTTCTGCGTGCAGTTTCTGAAGTATGTCTGTCTGTAGTGGCTCGGGAATAACTAGCCTACTTCCTTCTAGTAGTAAGCCGTTCTCCACTGATAGCTCCTCCTGGACCTGTGTGTATGGAAGGTAAGCTCTGTCTATTGTGGATTTGTCTGGCCAGCCCTGACTACAGTACCCTTTCACTTGGCTCAGTATTTCATCACGTTCTTGGTGTTCCCTTATTTCTTGTAGCCTCTTTTCTGTAGCCGGGAGGGTTGACATGACCATGTTGACATACAGGTTGACTTCCTTCTCCTGCTCCGGCTGCCCTCTGTCCCTAAACGGCGCCCTTGACAGCACATCCGCCGTTGCCAACTTCTTGCCGGCCACATGGGAGATGGAGTAGCAGAAAGCCATCAGCCTCATTCTGAGTCTTTGAATGCGTAGGGGGAGCTCATCCAGGCTCTTTGAACCTAGTAACGGAACCAGAGGCTTGTGGTCCGTTTCCACATGGAACCTGATGCCCACCAGAAAGTCTGAGAAACGCTCGCACGCCCATGTGATTGCTAAAGCCTCTTTCTCAATCTGGGCGTACCTTTTCTCAGTGTCTGTGAGTGATCTGGAGCTATATGCGACTGGCTTGAGGTGGCCCTCCTCCTGTCTCTGGAGTAGCACAGCTCCTAGTCCAAACGATGACGCGTCAGCTGAGACGACCGTCTCCACCTTTGTGTTGTAGAGCACCAGCCCTGGTGGTGAGCTCAGCTCCTCTTTGATGTTATTGAATGCTCTTTGTTGATCATGCCCCCACTGAAACATGTTCTGCTTCTTCAACAGGTCCCGGAGTGGCTGTGTCTTCTCTGCTAGATGAGGTAAGTACTTCCCCAGGTGATTCACCATTCCGAGGAACCGTCTCACTCCGCTCACGTCGTCCGGCTCCTCCATGTCTGTCACTGCTCTCACTTTGTTAGGATCTGCTCTCACGCCGGCTGCATCTATGATCTGTCCGAGAAATTTAAGTAGGCTTTTTGAGAATTCACATTTCTCACCACTCAGTGTGACGCCTGCCGTTTGCAGCCTCCCCAACACCGCCAGCAGTCGTGTGTCGTGCTGGGCCTGTGTGTCTCCGTACACAAGCACGTCGTCCATTTGGCACAGGACGCCGTCAAGTCCCTCCAGTATCTGGGACATTCTTTTCTGGTAATGTTCAGGTGCAGAGGATATGCCAAAGCAGAGGCGATTAAAGCAAAACCTCCCAAAGGGAGTGAGGAATGTTGTGAGGAGGGCGGACTCCTTGGCAAAGGGAATTTGCCAAAACCCTGAGTTAGCATCGATCCTTGCCTGGCTTCGGCACAGTGACCATTCCGGCGCACCAGTCTGTGGGTTGTTCAACCCTTGATATCACCCCTATCTCTTCCATACGTGAGAGTTCCATCTTCACCTTAGACATGAGAGGCAGCGGGATTCGACGTGGGGTTGATATGGAGGATGGTTTGGCGTCTGCTTTAAGCTCTATCTTGTATTCCCCCTCCATCTTGCCTAGCCCTTTGAACAGTTTGGGGAACTGCTCCTTGACTCTCTCGACTGAATCCAGTGCCACTGTGTCTACTCTAGCCACTAGCCCAAGTGCCTGAATAGCTGGACGTCCCAGCAGGCTAAACTTCAGACCTGGGACTACATACACTGATTATTATCACGCAAGCCTACAACCAGTCTGTCCCGAATCATTTCATCATGCAGCTGCCCATAGCCACAGTGCTCTGCCAAATAGTGGAGTGAAGTGATAAAACTGTCCACCGTCTCCCCTTGTTCCTCCTGTCTCTGGTTGAATTTGGCACGCTCAAAAATAACATTTCTCCTCACCACGAAATGTCCCTCCGTCTTCTGCTTCACAGTGATGTACTCGCTTGCTTCTTTCCCCGTCATACGAAGTGAAGTGACAATGTCTTCCGCGTCATCCCCCATAGTATAGATTAAAGTGTTCACCTGGTTCTCCTCCGACTGAAGCTCCAGACCCGATGCAATCCGAAATCTCTCAAACCTCCGAAACCACTTGGGCCACTCTTCCGGCTTTGTGAAGTCAAACTTGCCTGGCGGAGGAATCTGGAAGCGCTACATTTTAGTTTCCCAACTGCCGCAAACGTTAGCTATGCTAAAAACGTATAAAACTCAAAAGTGACTAAAACGGACGTGAGTTCTCTCCAGTTAGTTTGGCTGAACCAAATCTCATGTTCACCCTAACTGAGTTACCTAAGTCTTTTGACACCATGTAGAGTTAGGTAGTTGTAACTCGGACATAAGTGGGGAGAGAGGTTTCCAGCGTGTGCTCTTGAAGCATGACTTTATTCCACTGCTTGTTTACAACCTCTCCCGCCTAACCACCAGGGGGCGACATCACATCCTGTGTCCTATAAATCCATTAACACTACACTTTCCACTATGTAAATATTGATAAGCCTTGGTTTCTCCTGAAAATTTTCATGGCCGACCCATCGACGCCCACCGACAGCACAAAATTATTAAAAATATCCCCATATGACACCTGAGGCCACCGCCGCATGTCATCCACCCACTCGGTGGAGTTCATTAACCTCGGATGACGAAGTACAATCCCTCCATCCGAACTTTTGACATGGTTTTTTGTCTCTACCCACGTTAGCCTCTCCATCTTAATTCACCGGGTATTTCAATGTAGCTATCTAGCTGTAGCTAGCCGACCGTAAGTTTCAAAACAAAGCGGAAGACAAACACATTTAAAAAGGGGCGTGGCGGAATAAGGTGGAAAAGCCCATACATATATATATATTAATGATGCCCTACGGCAGCGTCTAGAACGTCACCATAGGCCGCCATCTTACCACAGTAAAGCTTTCTGGTGGACTCTGTTGTAGTGGACGTAAGTAAGTGATCTGCACAAACGCTAATACTCTTATCTCGCTGAAATCTTGACGGATTTACAAACGGTTTGGTTTCTTACAAACGTTATGAACGTGGTTATAATTCTGGATGCTTCAACATGTTTAAATTGCAGCTTTTCTCTTCGAAAAACGACTTCATCGTGCAGCTTAGTTGTGTATCACGGGTAGGCTACTAGCTACCCAGTAATTTTACATTGATGGGAGAGGCAGAATTGCTATTTTCAATATAATTTAAGTTGAACATGATTAAACTGAAGTTGCACATGATTTCCAATCGGGTTTGTTGGTCTTACATTATGAATTCTACAGGAAAATGCTGACAAGTGAAGATGCCAGACTTTTGTGCAGCCTACGGATGCGTTAATCTGCGAACTCTCGAAACGAGAACACGTGGGATCACCTTTCCCCTGTAGGATATTACAATATTATGACTTTTATTTTTTAGGATAATCGTTAGTTACTTACTGGAAGTATATACAATACAGGTCCTGTTACACAGGAACAGCGGGGCTAGTATGACATAATAGTATTGCTAGATTGTTGTTGACACAAGGCTTTTTAGAATATTTTTGTTAACACAATCACTGAATGGAATTTTGGACACATTTTTATGGTTTTTTGTGTGGCTAATCTTAAATACTGATTGAAAATGTTGACAATAATTAATATATATGGTTGCATTTCTCACTTTTTTATGGTTTCAAACCTATGGTGACATCATGCCTCCAGTGTGTCTTGAACAGCTACAAAGGTTGCACATATTATATTCATATTTTATCGTATTTGTCTAAATGCATACTTGACTGTAGATAGATTTGAGTGAAGTTACCAACACAATAGATTGCTGAGTTTTAGTAGCCCATATATTGATTTAACATAAATAACATGAATACCTTGTGCATGTGTGTATTTATTGCACCTATCTGTTCTGTTTAATGTTCTTTTCATATGAAAACACATGGTTATAATTACATAAATACATCTCTGTACAGGGTGGGGATTTCAACATGCAGCCTTTCTTGATGTATATTTTTAAAGGGAAATCTTGTACCTATTTTAGAACATTATTCTATTTTTCTTAGAATCTAACAATTATTCATAAGTATGTACTGTCATACCTACATCTCTGACGTTTATAACAAACCAAACCGTTTGAAAATCGGTTAGAAATTTAGCAAGTTATGGTTATTTAACAAGTACATGAATCACTACCAACACAATGTTATTGGTGAGCAGCTTACTGTGGTAAGATGGCCGCCAGTGGTGACGTTCGACGCCATTGGCCAGCCCCGCGGACGAGGCATCTAGTTAATATAATTATATATCTATGGATGGGACTCTCTAAATCGACGCCACTTCGCCCTTGGCGGGACTTTACGTCCTATGTCACTCGCTATGGGTGTGCATGTTTGCACGTAGTCGTCACTCGCGATGGGTGTGCATGTGAGAAAGGTTTTGGCTTTTAGTGTCTATGGGTTGGTAATAACGGTTCTGATGATTTTTCTGATGGAAAAGTGGTCTTTTATTTCCATAATCTTTGTTCAGTGAATGCATAAACCCGTTTGTTAGTTAGCAGTTAAACAAAATGCGATCTCTTTGTTTACAGATACCAACGACCAACGTTTGAAGACTGATGATTGGGGGTTCGATTCCCAAGTGATGCAAGGTTTTTTCTTTCATTTTGGACTGCACACACATCGCGAGTGACGGATACTCGCACAATGTACACACATCACTGTGTGAGAAAGAGGTATTGAACCCCCAACTCACATGCGGGACGGGACGCAACCAAGGAGTCAGTTGGTCAAAAAGCAGGAGTCGGCTCAGAGAGTTGAAGGTTGCAAAAATGGTGCCGGTTTATTTACAGTACCCAAAAAGTACAAAAAGATGACACAAAAGAATACAGCCTCTCGGCAAGCTGTTGCATATCAAATGCCCGACAAGTACAAAAAGATCACACTAAAGAATACAGCCTCTCGGCAAGCTGTTGCATATCAAATGCCCGAAACCTTTTTCCCCTCCCATGTCTCCGCATTAAATAGGCCTACCAATCAGGGCCGATTGGGAGAAACCACTGGGATAGGTGACACATCAATATCACATGATCAATCAAACACCACAAAACAATAACCCCAACACTATATGTTCATCAAACGATGCATACCAATATATACACACACACACCCACAACAGTCTTTTTTTTTTTTTATAACTTTGTTTATTGGAGCACATCACATCAAACAATATAAATCTTGTAAGTTACATGTGTGACCATCAATGTTTTTTTTTTTTTTTTAAACAAACACACATTAAGGAAAAAATAAAATGAAAAACAAGACAGTATTAACAATAGTACTAATAATAAATGAAAACAAAACAGAAAACCCACCCTATATCCCACCCCAAGCTGGTTCACCTTTCTCCATCAATGTATCCAATAAATTGCACCTGTGCATTGACACTGTTGCAACAGTACAGCAGAAAAAATAATAATAATAATGAATATACAAATATATATATACATATACAGTAGTCTATCTAAGAGGTAGGGGTCATGGCCACATTATCAAAATATGAGAGGAGAGGCTGCCATGTAGTGTAGAATTTCCCACTCGACCCTCTAAGCGAAAATTTGATCTTTTCTAGCTTAAGGAATGACATTAAATCAGTCTCCCAGGACTTATCTGACGGGGGTTTTGGTGACTTCCAGTGTAGAAGGATACATCTGCGGGCAATCAGAGAGGCAAATGCTAAAACATTTAGCTTCCGTTTGCTAAACTCAGAGTAGTTAAGAGGGACACCGAAGATAGCAATGAGTGGACAGGGAGTGATATCTATATCTAGAACCTTAGATATAATCTTGAAAAAGTTCTTCCAGAATCCCGTTAGCTTAGAACACAGCCAGAATGTATGGGCTAGGACGGGACAAAGGCACATCTATTACAGGCATCGCTGGTGCCAGGGAAAAACTTTGCTAATTTGGCCTTACTGAAATGTATTCTGTTTAGTACTTTGTACTGTATTAAGTTAAGACGGGCGCAGGATGAGGAATAGTTCACTTGTAACTTTGCCCTGACCCACCAGGAGTCTTCAAATTGGATCCCTAGCTCATTTTCCAATTCCTGTCTAATTTTGATGAGCGGAGAGGGGTTTGATTGAAGGATACACATGTACAACTTGGATAACCTCCCCTTCAGGCTTTCAGTAAGTCCGCAGGCAGAAATGGGAACGTGCTGCAATGGTCTTTAACAAAACTGCGTAGCTGAAGATAGCGGAAGAAGTTGCTTTGGGTCAATCCATGCTTATCTGACAGACTCTTAAAGTCAACAAATGTTCCATCTACAAACAGATCTCGGAATGATGCGATACCTTTCCTCTTCCAAAGTGTAAATGCAGAATCAAGTTTGGAAGGTAAGAAAGTATGATTATAGCAAAGTGGACCAAGGAGGACGAAATTATTTAGTTTGAAGTGTTTGCGGAACTGTGTCCATATTTTCAAGGTTGACAGGATTACAGGGTTTGAAGTAAAATTTGTGGCTGAGAATGGCAAAGGGGAGCACGTCAGAGCCACAAGTGAGGAGGTGCGGCAGGAGAGGGATTCCATTCTGCACCAGCCTAACTCACTCTCATACCACCAGCTGAGTATTTTTTGTATATTTGCTGCCCAGTAGTAAAACATGAAATTAGGCAGGCCCAGGCCACCCTCTTGTCTTGCTGCTTGCAGAGCACTTCTATTAATCCTGGCAGCCTTGCCTGCCCACAAGAATGGGAGGATGATTTGGTCAAGCTCCCTGAAAAAAGACTTTGTCAGGAAGAGAGGCAGACACTGGAAAAGGAACAAAAACCTGGGTAAGACATTCATTTTTATAGTTTGTACTCTACCCGCTAATGACAACGGCAACGTGGACCATCTCTGTAGGTCGGCTTTTATCTTAGTCAATAGTTTGCCAATGTTATTCTTATGCAACCCTTGGAATGAATTAGTAATGTTAATCCCTAGATATTGAAAATTTTCCGTTGCAATAGTGAAGGGTATTTGTGACACAGGTATTTGTCCCTGTGTCAGTGTTGTGGCTTTAGAGTTTAGTGGGAAACACACCATTTTTTGGAGATTGACTTTGTAGCCTGAAAATTTACCGAATTCCTCTAGCATCTCTATTATTTCTTTTAAGTGGCGGGATCTGTTATATATATTAGTAAATCGTCCGCATACAGGGAAACACGATGTTCAATATTCCCCCGTCTGATACCCCGCAGATATGCTGTCGTTCTCAGCAGAATGGCTAACGGTTCGATAGCAAGGGCGAACAGCAGAGGTGACAGTGGACACCCTTGGCGGGTTCCGCGGGACAGGGGAAAGTACGTTGAGTACTGCCTATTTGTGTTAACACGGGCAAGGGGCGATGAATAAAGCAGGCGTATCCATGTTATGAACGTCCTCCCAAACCCAAATTTTTCCAGCACCTTAAACAAGTACCCCCATTCCACCCTGTCAAAGGCCTTCTCCGCATCCAATGAGAGCACCATTTCGGGCTTCCCCTCACTGGACGGGGCAGAGACAATGTTTAATAGACGTCTTATGTTTGATGACAGCTGACGTCCTCTGATGAAGCCAGTTTGATCCTCAGAGATTATTGAGGGGAGAGATGTTTCCAATCTTGATATAGGCCGATAGGAACTGCACTCTGCAGGATTCTTGTCCTTTTTAAGGATAACTGAAATAGAAGCCTCAGTCAAGGTTTTTGGCAGTGTTCCTGTAGACAGGGAATGATTATACATATCTAGTAATAGAGGGGCTAAGAGAGTGGAGAATTTTTTATAAAATTCGGGCGGCAGCCCATCAGGCCCCGGTGTTTTCTCATTGTTCATTTCCTTAATGCTTTCACATATTTCCCTTAAGGTTATTGGTCGATCTAGTGACAACTGCGTTACAATATCAACAGTTGGTATGTCTATGTTATCCAAATATTCGTCCATGTTTGAGTCTATAGGAGGGGGTTCAGAAGTATAAAGTTTAGAATAGTATGCTTTAAAGGCCGCATTGATCTGCACGGGACACGTTTTAAGACCACCCAGCTGACCAATAATTTGAGTTATGTGTCGTGATGTCGCTTGGTGTTTGAGCTGGAGGGCCAGCAGTCGGCTTGCTTTGTCGCCATATTCATACAACATCCCTTCAGATCTCATTATAATTCTTTCTGCATTCCCTGTAGAGGTGAGATCAAACTCTGTTTGGAGATTAACCCTTTGCTGATGCAGCTCTGGAGTAGGCTTTATTGCATATTGCCTATCAACCTCAGATATTTTACCGGTTATGTCTGTTTGTGTCTTTCTGCGTTGCTTATTAGAGTAAGAAGAGTATGAGATGATTTGTCCTCTGATGGTGGCCTTTAGGGTTTCCCAAAGCAATGAGGAGTTAACTTCTTCTGAGTTATTAAAACACAAAAAGTCTTCAATAGCCTGCGTTATAGTAGAACAGAACACATCATTGGACAGTAGCGACGTATTGAGCCTCCATTGCGGGGTCCCCACTGATGGAGAATCAAATCTGAAATCTATTAACACAGGGGAGTGGTCTGATATGACTATTGCCGAATATTCAATGGAATGAATAGATGGTAATAATTCTTTATCGATACAAAAATAATCTATCCTTGAGTAGGAATGATGTACATGCGAGTAGAATGAGTAGGCTCTGGTGTCATCATGTAGGAGTCTCCAGGGGTCACCACTTCCATAATCCTCCATGAACGACTGTAGCGTTAATGCCATTTTCGACAGTTTGGTCACTCTGGGGCTTGAGCGATCCAGCTGAGTGTCCATTACACAGTTTAGGTCCCCTCCAAAAATTAAACGATGTGTATCCATATTCGGAATAGCGGATAAAAGCGTAGCCATGAATTCAGAGTCATCAAAGTTAGGAGCATACACGCAGACTAGTGTAACGGGTAAATGGAATAGTCTGCCCGTAACAATGATGAAGCGCCCATTGCGATCAGGCACTATACCCTCTGATATAAACTGAATTTTTTTAGAAATTAAAATGGCAGCCCCTCTGGCTTTCGAGTCAAATGATGAATGAAATACTTGTCCTACCCACAGGCGCCTAAGCCTTGTATGATCACTTATCTTGAGATGGGTCTCCTGAAGGAAGACAATGTCAGCCCTATGTAGTTTGAGATGTTGAAAAACCTTTGCCCTCTTAACAGGACCATTTAAACCTCTCACATTCCATGAAATTAATTTGACCTGTAGCTTATCCTTCCCACCTTGACCATCTATTCCAATCATGTAGGTATACTAATGTACATAACTGAAAAGATATGATAAATAAATAAAGACAGCATATTAAACCCGCTGCACACACAACAGATACCAACATTTGTATTCAAAGGTGACCAGTACTCTCCCTCCCAAATCCCCCCCCATAAAAGAAAAAATGACGAAAACAAATAAAGAAATAAACCCAGCAGCATTAGAACAGTCTGCCGAAGTTCTTCAAAGCCTATGCTCGTCCTTCCGTGGAAGCGTGCCGCAGGTCTACTCTACAGTTCCACTCCTAGTAATGCAGTATCTACAAACTTTATCCAACACAAGAAGGGATTTGCTCCCAACACTGAACACATACACTGCAAGTGCACCTATAATAAAACTTTTTTTTTTTTTTAATCTCTACGTTTACCCTCTTCACCCCATTTAACACAAAACTCGCCTTCAAGTATCGCAGTCATATTAACGCTAAATGCGATCCAGGCGTTCTATCAGTTATTCACAGTCAGCATGTAATATCTGATCACTCAAGCTATTTAGTGCTTGGCAGTGATGCACAAACGAGCAGGGTGGCGCAGGGAGAATGTGATTCCTGCGGCATAAAGTCAAGCCTTAATGTTCTTGAACATCGCTCGCTGCTTGGCCAGGCCCGCACTCATGTCGGGGAAGAACAGGATTCTGTTGCCATCGAACTTTATACCTTCCTTCTGCGATCTCGCCCACCGAAGCACACGCTCCTTGTCCTGATAGCGATGGAATCTAGCGATGATGGCTCGTGGACGTTGTCCCAAGGCAGGCTTCGGAGCAGGTGCACGGTGCGCTCTATCCAGCTCAGGAGGTGTGGGGAAAACATAATTTCCAACAACTGACCGGAGAAGCTTGGAAATGAACTCCGACGGTGAACCTCCCTCCAGACCCTCCGGTAGGCCAACGATCCTTATATTCTGTCGTCTGGAACGATTCTCAAGGTCCTCCGCTTTGGATGTTAATGCAGCATTGGCCTTCTCCAGGTGATCAAGCCTCGTTGTAAGCTCGGCTATCTCGTCACTTTGGGTGGAGAGTGTATTTTCAATGGTCGTTATCATTTGGTTGTGAGAGTCCAATGACGCGTTGATAGTTTCGAGAGACGTCCATATAGGTGTAAGGGAGGTATCCAAAGATGTCGTGAGGAACGTTTTGAGTTCAGCCGCCAAACTTTCTTTGTGTTTGTCAAGTTCCTGCACCAGGCTAGCAACGGTTAGCGACTCCGGCATCTTAGCCGTCGGTGTTGCTTGGGTTGGAGCAGAATCTTTCACCTGTCGTTGTTGTCTCGACATTGAAAAGCCAATTGAATCGATCTGAGATATAGGCCAACTTTTCTTAAATAATTAATACAGTTACATAGGGTAAACTTCACTTTGGTGCACGAAAATCATGAAATACACGGAGCCGTCCCAAAGCGTGACCGACCCCTCACATTGCAAAACCGGAAGTCGACAACACAGTCTTTGATAAATAAATCACACCAACCATAACGACACTCAAAGTACAAACGCTACCTCACCACCCCCGCCATTAGCAAACCAAATGAACTGTCCCGGAACAGAAAATAAAGCCCTGGTTCCCATGCGGCACGCGTTCCCCATGGACCAGTTTACCGGACGGACAGGAAGAAGGGTAGTTGACAAACACATGTATGTGTGAATTATCTAGCATGTTTGTTAATAAATGGTGTATTAAACTGTGGTGTGTGGTTGTTTGTAGTGTGGTGCTATGTGTGCATGCAAAAGGTAAACGGCTAAATGGTAGCATCTGGGGAAATGCGACCCTCGCTTTTCACACACTGTCTTTACAATTTCTAGGGCAATCGAAGTTTAAAGATTGTCAAGTGGTTAACTCTTGAATCACATGTACTAAGACCTGATGGGTTAGTGGTCGGAGAACAACTCATTAACACGGGAATAAGGGGTTTGATTCCTTAATGAAGCTAGCTTTTTTCTTTCATATTGGACTGGATGTTTGTATGCCATTTTGCGTAACTTGTAGTTTATGATGACGAAATGTTACTGGGGTTAAGGTTAGGGTAACGGTAAGGGTAAGACACAAAGTGTTGCAACACAATATTTCTTACACTAACACAAAGTCCAAAGTTTTGATGACTCCAGTAGGAAACTTAAGATACCTAGAGAAATGCGTGAGTGCTCACAAAACATCAACAAGTCAGCAGTGTGGTACAGGGTGATCATTTCTGATATACAGTACAAAAGCTAAAACTATACTACTACTAGCCAGGAGTGGGAAAGATGCAGACGCAGACTTGGGAAGCAATAAGACACACCCACACACAGTTGCCTGTTGCAAAATGGTTCAGAGTTTAATAGAAATAGTTAGGGTTAGCTGGTATGGCGTTATCTGGTATGGCTATAGTCTAATGTTAGCTTAGTTTGTGTTGTTTCGTCATGTTAATCGCTAGTAATAGTAAGTCATTTGTAGAAATATAGCCTCTCATCACAGACTGTAGGAATGTCACCCACCCTCCATCGCGTACGACACGCTCGTAATCCTGTAGTGCAAGGGAGTTCGTGCACAGATCCCTGAGACAAACGGCTACGCGCACACATGCACACCCATAGCGAGTGACGTAGGACGTAAAGTCCCGCCCAGGGCGAAGTGGTGTCGATTTAGAGAGTCCCATCAGAGCAATAGTATCTGTCTGCGTCCTGCAAGGCGGAGGTGTAACTTGTAGTAGGAGGCGTAACTTGAAGTCGGAGGAGGCGTAACTTGTAGTAGGAGGCGTTACTTGTATCCGGAGGCGTAACTTGAAGTCGGAGGCGTGTCTAGTACTTTTCTAAATCGCGGAAGTGGATCTGTATGTAGCAGTGGTGCGTGGGTACATAAATGACCGCAACTCGGACCTCAAATATTAGGCCTTATATAAAAATAATGCACCCGACCCGCTCATTTAAAAATATGCTCTTGAATAGCTTAATCTTGATATGCTCTTGATTAGCTTAATCATAGCCTTACTTGAAACTGACATCCCTGAGTCATATGCATTTACGAAAAGAAGCCTATTACAATTTTACAATGACATGTAATGCATATAGCAGTTTAACGTGGGGAACCTGCTTATGTTTAGCCTACTTAATCCCTTTATACCTTTAACAAAAAGACTGCAGATTAATAATTCAAAGAATTAAAGACAGCAGATTAATAATTCAAATAATTTTATTGAATACATATTATTATTGATCGCATGTTTTCAAGGTCCTGCATGAGATAGAAAACAATGAATTAAAATAAATATTACTGACAGAAACAAGACAAGAACAATGTCACTTACATGAGGATAGTTAGGCTTCATATTATAGCGTTCACATTACAAGCCCTCATTTTATATATATTTGCCGGTCTTCAATACATGGATTTCTCATGTACGTCATCACTGTTGCACTGTGCAAACTCGGGGCAGAAAGAAGCAAGCAACATCTACTAGCCTGTACAGTAGAGAGTATTTTGTGACTGTTCAGTGTGCATCTCAAACGTGTGCATCGAACTAACTTCACCGAGGTGGCAAAAGCTGAAGTTTCTTCCAACGCTAAAACAGTAGGCCTAAGCGTTCAAACCTTTTGTAAAGAATGTTAAACAGTATCACAACCACAAGTAGTCTGCCCTAGTTATAGAGTTCTTTAAGCTTGTAAAAACAAAAAAAATCATTCTTGTTAATCCACTTTTTTTTACTTACCGACATGAATATCTGAAGATCCGACTTCAAGGAAGATCTCGTGTTAACCGTGATTTTACAAGGCTTTTTTTTTACCGCGAAAAGAGAAGTTCTCGCGTGGACTGCGATTTAGAAAAGTACAAGTTACGCCTTCAAACTACAAGTTACGCCTCCGTCTTGCAGGACGCAGACAGACCCTACTCCATCAGAGCCAGTCTACGAAGAGCCTGGGCACTTCCTATACGCCCCATTGTACCGATCTTGGTTGTAGTTCCATTAGACATCCACTGGGGGTGATCGCGGGCGAGTCCAGATTGAATGGGAGTCTATGGGGCTAGACGGCTAAATATATCTCTTTCACCTGCTTGTCGTTGAAATATCGCAAATTTTATTGTAGATTCCGCAAGTTCAATATAGATTATAGTTCTAAAGTCAAATGAATGAGTACTTATGTCCTTTCGATTTCTTACAGTTTGGGCCGTTGTTGGCCGTACACGCTAGCATTCTGCTAATGAATGCTGATTGGTCAGGGACGGACTTGCGACTGATTTTTTACCGGAGACCCCTCTTGATGGCATCTGAAGCTGAAGCACAATCGGAGGACTTTCCGTCAAAGTTAATTTTGCGTACTGTATTTATATTTTCCTGCAGGCACTTTTATTTTTTATAGTTATGTATGGTGAAAGTACATGGGTATAAATGGAATTTCTTCAATTTCTTGTGTTCAATGTTCAATGTCTTACGGTACGATATGACAACCTTAAATAATACAGTCAATGTCCCACTCAATATCATTTCATCTGTCATTGTCTATTTTTCGAAAATAAATTTCTCTGCCCTGCAACACATAGGCTAGTTTACACATGTTTGTTAAATGAGAAATATGGTCTAGGTCACATTGAAACGGTAATTATACAAACATTATACCAACATAGCAACAGGCAAGTTTATTCAAACATCACACTAACAAGAACACAATAAGAAGAACAGTAACAGTAAATAAACAAAATAATGAGAAATGATTTAACTACACTGAACATACTGAACAGAGGCAGGAAAAAAAGACAGAGGAAGAAGACTTGTCCGTTGTCACAGCATCAAGGTCCAACTAGAGATCAAGAAAGGAAGAGGCATGAGGAGGAGTACAACAGAACACTGTGCTCTCTAGGAGATTGTTTACTGATGTAAACTAAGTTTATGCAGTCTTACAATTATGATTCAAATCCAGGTTTCTATTTCAGGAGAAAGATAGATAATCAGCCGACAGCCAGCCAGCTGATAGCACCTAGCACTAGATAGAAATCAATAGCAATGTCGTTACAAAAAAAAAAGCTTTATCATCGGCACTAGTGAGGATTAAAAAAAAACACTCTCTGTAAGTAACATACATATGTAAAACAATCGCGCATTTCTTTTTTTTACATCAGCTCACTAAAACTCTCTGTAACTCGTGCATTAAGCAAAAAAAAAGCCTTACCTCCAACAGCTGGTGTTATCGTGAGAAAAGGGAATGATGCGCAAGTGCCGAAGTGATTCAGAAACTGCCGTAAAGCAGTACCTCTGACAGTATGACAATGTGTGACGTCATCGCATTTTTTAACGCCTTTTTAGAACAGATACGTGACCTTAAAAAAATGCGATATTCAGCTGAGTTTATTATCCTAGCCCCACCTTTTGAATGCAACTTTCAAATTACTTGACAAAAAATTACATCGTGAGAAAAGTGGATTCTGAGGGTAAAACCCCATAGGCCTCCATTCATTCTGGACTCGCCTGCGAGCGCCCCGCGTGGACAGAGATTATTACTGTAACCAGTCCAGTCCGCCATCTTGGAGTGGTCATCCGCTCCACTCAGTGTAATCCGTTTGGCTGGAGCAATGAACTGTCAGCGCATTTAATTAATCATACCTCACTGAAAACCACTGATTTTCATGCGTTTTTTTGTCATACGTGTAGCTATGATAAAGGCCACATGTGAAAAGTAATCCCCCGATTCCTATTGTGGATGGTCCGCCGATATGAGCAGGAATACGCTGAACAGCCCGGTGTAAGTACCATATCGGCTCGGCTTCCAGATCGGCTCGGGGTCCGTCGTCTGCTGATTACGTTACACAATATCATTGGCTGTACGCTTGAATGGGCGTACATTGTGATTGGCTGTACGTCGGACAGTTGTGATTGGCTGTTTTGTGCTGTAGCTCTGGCTGTAGTCATAGCAACCACGAGGCAACAGCGAGCACATGTGTGAGCGCGAGTAGGTCTATGTCTAGTTTCGGTTTGTGTTGCCAGATTGGGCATATGTCTCGTTTTTCCAGCCTCACGTGATTCAAAGTAGCCAAATCGGGCTGAAAATATGCCCAATCTGGCAACACGGACGGCTTATCTTAACAGCCAAGATGATTCCGAGGGATGTTTTGTTTTTAGAAGAAAACTATCCATACAGATAGGTTGGGAATGGTCTATGTTCAAAATGAAAGATCATTATAGGCTCTTTAATTTAAGCCATAAAAAACCTTATTGCTCTAGATAACGTATTGTGTGACGTAATCAGCAGACGACGGACCCCGAGCCGATCTGGAAGCCGAGCCGATATGGTACTTACACCGGCATCCTGTTTCTGCTGCTGTTGCTGCTCCCGGTTGACCACTCCAAGATGGCGGCCGTATTTCTCGCGTCCCAGCAGCCAATGCTCCGTATATGCTATAAGATGTCTATGAATCCAACTGCCGGTCGCGTCTAGCAGCAATAACAATGGCAGCCCCCGTTCGCAGTTGTTCTTGTAGTGTACCGTGTTGCTCTACATCAGGACGTATACAGCCATACCTCAGCTTCCACGCTTTCCCGAAGGACGAAATAAATCTTGGGTGCGATTATTTTTTTGCCCAGTACTGTCCTTACGTGCGAGTGATTCTAGACTGCACAGAAATCAGATGTGAGGCACCCTCATCACTCACCCTCCAGTCTGAAAGAATGGTATAATCCATTCCTGTCGCGTCCATTCCCTTTTTTTTCTTAATTTAAAGCCCTTAAAGTTCTACGGAAACCACGATGAACCTGATGAACTGGTTGGAATCTCGTCACACAGAGACTCTGACCCTTCAACGTTAGTGATGTTGTGTTACTAAAACGGGCCTTCTGTATCGCTTTCTATGGTAATTAATGCATCTATTCATTTGTTCATCCTACCGTCCACCGCCCCGGCGGAGTCGCTGACATAGTGACCGAACGCCTCCCAGTCATCCCCGTCCTCCGAGCGGAAGAGCGTGTGCACCGTGAGCCGTTGAACCGGAGCCGCGTGCTGGACCAGGACCTTGATCTTCTCGTCCACGAGCCCTCGACACGGGTGAACCGAGAGCCACAGCATAGGTCCCTGCACGGCCATTCTCCATGAACGACTAATGAAACACAAGTATGGGCGCACCGTTGAGTTGGATACAGTTCGAGGTTGAACTGTTCCTATAAATCAGTTCCGAAGTCCAGCTTCAGCCAATCAGGTCGTCGTCGTCCCCCCCCCCCCCCCCCCCACACACACACACACACACACTCCCTTATTCTGCAACTACACACTGCCAACGGAATATCGGGTGTTCATTTACAAAGCTATCTATGGAAGCTGCGGAAGCCTTGATAATACAAATATCCCCATGGTCAGTCATAATTATGTGACCCCCAGGGGTACTTGAATCTATAGTTTAGAGAATGAATAAACCAGACTTTCAAACTATATCCAGGTGTGTCCAATGAAGGCACAGAAATGGGACTGATGCAATCAATAAACATTTATTGTACAATAATCAATGAACATGCTGGTTAGCAACAAGTGCAAATAAAACCAATGCAGTTAACAGCAAATGAAAAAAAAACTAAAACACTGAAAACAAACACAAAGACACTGAAAACAAATACTCTTCCCACAAGAGATGATGTAAAAATGCCCATGGGCCACACAAGAAAGACAAAAGACAAAACAATTTGGGTTAAAGGGCAACCACTAGCCGGCCTTCCCCCTAGTCTCCCAATTAGCCCACGATACGGATGGCAGATGTTTATAGCACTCGTAGGTTACATTAAAATAGATACAAGTAGACAAATTCGGTCCTGGGAAAAACAGTGACTGGTCGAACAGACGACGGCAATCCTCCTGTAATTAAGAATCACAGTTGACACTAGAGTTGGCGCTACCTCCTCTCATCAGAATCCTAGTGTTAGTATAGCCATGATTAGGTGGAATTATAGCCATGATTAGGTGGAATAAAAGACTAACTAAAGAGGATAACTTACGTGTTTGGGCCAGCCTAGATGAACTAGACCTACAACTCCAGTACCAATGCGTTCACGTGGATGACGCGAAGCAGTGCACTCTCACCTGACGTGAGCTTTCTGTCCGTACACAAATAGCGGACATGAAATGATCAATGCTAAAAACACTACTCCATACATTTGTATTAGAACGGGAGCAAGCACACTTACTTGCTGCTACCCCGTGTGACTCACAAATCGCTGTAATGCGATCACGTGTCAGTAGACTCGTGGTTGTGTGCACCATTTACTGGTCACCATATAAAAAGACACCAAGCCAGGGTTACGTGCAGACACCAGGCTGAAGCTACAAACAGACATTAGACTGTGTTAGGCGCTGCTTAATAAGAATACGTTTGCATAAAAGGATAAAACGAACATTTCAAAAAGACTCACGTTCTGTTTACGCAGCTGCTACGGAGGCGTTTACTTCCACCGTCTTTGCACTAATACTGAGTTTGCATCTCTTTTAAGACGTGCCACATGTGCCACCTGATCTAGATTATTGCCAGTGGGAGGGGCCAAGGTGCATTACCCATCACTACCGTCCTACCTGCTACATTCACCCCCCCCTAAATGTCAAGTAAAAAAAAAGAATGTTACAACCAGGGCCTAAAACCAACACCCTGGGAGCTGACAGTCACGTGAGCTCCCATGTGTTCGTCATCGAGTGGTTGTTCGGTTGATGTACCCGGGAGGTTGTAGGGGTTCGAATGGTGGCCGGCTGTTGTTCTAGTGGTCCTTCTCGGCAGGTGGTTGCCCTCAGGCACTGGCATTGGAGCTTCAGCTCTTTGAGTGTGTTCTACAGCCAAATCTTGTAAGATTTGCTCCTGCTGGACAGGAATTTGAGCCGACGGCACACCAATCACAATGGGGACGCAACTGTTCTGCCCATCCAGACAAGAGGTGTCTGGAGCTACCATTAGTGCAAAATCCTCATTTTCATCTACACTACTATTTGAGTCTTCCAATAAAAGATCAGACTGATCGAGATTGGGCTGTGGGTTGGCAGGTGTAGGCAGGGGTGGGCAGGGGTCAACATGGAGAGGGCGCATCTCCTGTCTATGAATGTTCTTTCCTGGACCCTGCTGGTCCCTTGGTCTGATTTTGTACAGGGTGCCAACCTCATCCAAGCAACCGACCACCTCGTACACCACATGGTCCCAGTGATCCTGAATTTTGTGGCGACCAGGTGGGTGACTCCGACGGTACACCAATGTACCTGGAGGTAAAATGGGCAAGGGAGCAGCTTGATGTTTTGCTCGCTGCTTGGCCGCCGCCTCAAGATTTGTTCGAGCCTGCTGATAAACAGCAGAGAGGTGCTCCCGATGTTCCCGGACCCACTCTTCAGAGGTCATTTCAGATGGGGAGTCAACTGTTCCCAATAGCGAGTCAAGGGGAAGGATAGGCTTCCGCCCAAACATTAGTTCATATGGTGAAAACCCAGTTGACTGATGGACCGTAGTATTGTATGCAAACAACACGTGAGGTAGATGGGTTGGCCACCTTTTCTTCTTTTCCGAGGCCAAAGTCCGGAGCAAATTGTGAAGCGTACGATTAAATCGCTCACATTGTCCGTTGCCCTCAGGGTGGTATGGACTTGTACGGGACTTGTGAATGCCATATAATTGACACAGCCGCTTAAACAACTCTCCCTCGAATTGACGACCCTGGTCTGAATGAATGCGTTGTGGCACACCATAGGTATAAAACCACTGTTCGGTAAGAATCTGTGCGACGGTTGTGGCCTTTTGATCTACGGTGGGGTAGGCCTGAGTGAATTTGGAAAATACATCCGTTACAACCAAGAGATTTTCTTTCCCATCGCTAGACTTTTCCAAAGTGGTGAAGTCGATGGCTAGAATTTCTAAAGTACTGGATGCAAGGAGACTACCCATGAATGTTCTCAACTTCGGTTGCACGGCTTTTGCCACTACACATCGCTGGCATTCACGACACCAGCGCTCGATATCTCTGCGCATGAAGGGCCAGTAACAACGTTGACGAATGAGTATGGTGGTCCTTTCTACCCCTTGGTGGCCATAATTATTGTGCAATGCGGTCAAGACTTCCTCATTTAATAGCTGAGACAGCAGTAGTTGCATCACCTTTTCACTACAACCAGGGACATGACTTTGCCTGTAAAGAACACCACCATCTACCTGTATGTTGGCCCACTGACGCACAAGTTCTACCACAGCAGGGGACTCTTTGGCTCGTTCCAATGCAGTGGGGGGTCTACCTCTCTTCCAGTATACCTGAAAGGCGCTCAGCACCGGGTCCTCTGACTGGAGGAGTTGGAGATCAGCCCTAGTCCTTACTGGGGAGGCATCTATGGCCTGGATGTCAACCTGTCCGGGAACATGAGTTGTCAAAACACTTTTGATCTCCGTAGGGACAGAGATTCCCGGTGCTACCACGTCTATGGAGTCTGGGGCGGGCAATGTAGGCAAGCGAGACAATGCATCTTCATTCCTGTTACATGTACCTGGGCGGTACTCAATCTTGAAATCAAAGAGAGCCAGCTGTGCCGCCCAGCGTTGCTCTACAGCACCCAATTTGGCCGTCTGCAGATAACAGAGGGGGTTATTATCAGTCAAAACAATGAACTTTACACCTAGGAGGTAATCTCGAAATTTGTCTGCTACAGCCCACTTAAGGGCCAACAGCTCAAGTTTCAAGGCAGAGTAATTGTCCATATTTCTTTCCGTTGGTCGCAACCCCCTGCTCGCGTAGGCTACTGGCCGCCGCTGTCCCTCCCCCTGCTGTTGGGACAAAACAGCACCTAGCCCAAGCCCACTCGCATCTACCTCGAGAACAAAAGGCTTGCTGAAGTCTGCGTAACCCAGAACAGGTGCACTTATCAGCTTTGCTTTGAGCGTCTCAAAAGCCTTTTCACAGCCCCAGTCCCAGTGGTCCCGCAAAGAGGCATTGAAACCAGTTAGTTTCTTCTTTGGGGCTGGCTGTAGCTTTGCTACCAACTTATGCAGAGGAGCTGCATACCTTGCAAACCCCTCAACAAAACGCCGATAGTATGATGCAAACACAAGGAAAGAACGCAAGTCTGTAACGGTAGCTGGTATTCTCCAGTCTCTTACTGCACTGATTTTGTCAGGATCAGTTGAGACACCCGAAGCTGAAATTATATGTCCCAAAAACTTCACCTCCGGCTGAAAGAAATGACACTTGCTCAATTTAAGCTGGAGGCCATGGGAAGTCAACCTATCCAACACAAGTTCTAGTCGTTCCAGATGTTGTTGGAACGTTGAGGAAAATACCACAACATCGTCTAGGTATAGAAGGAGGGAGTTGAACTGCTGATCTCCAAAGATCCTTTCCATTAGCCTCTGGAACGTCCCTGGTGCGTTACACAATCCAAATGGCATTCTCTGAAACTCAAAGAGCCCAAATGGGGTGCAAAAAGCTGTTTTTGCCCTGTCCTTTTCCGCCACCGACACCTGATTATAGCCGCTGGCCAGATCTAAAGTGGAGAAAAGAAAAGCACCTGAAAGAGCATCCAAGGATTCTTCAATCCGAGGCAATGAAAAGGCATCTTTTCTAGTTTTCGCGTTCAACTGTCTATAGTCAACGCATAGACGGATGGATCCATCCTTCTTCTTGACGACGACAATGGGTGAAGAATAGGGACTACAGCTATTCTTTAACACTCCCTGCTCCAACAACTCTTGGATGTGCGTCTTCACAACATCATACTGTGACGGTGGCAGTCTACGGTAGCGTTGTCGCACCGGAGTCTCATCCATTAATGGGATTTCGTGTTCCAGAAGGTCTGTGCAACCCAACTGCCCTTCCCCACGACTAAAAGCTGCACTATACCTTTGAAGTAATGACTTTGCCTGTTGCTGCTCTGAATCTGTCAAATTAGGCCAGGTGGCATCGGCAAGGCCCGGAACGTGAGAGGTGGTGGCCTCCATGACTCGAATGCAAGCTACTGGACCTTGGTTACTATTTTCTTCCTGAAAACAAATGGGCTTGTTAGCAGAACATACCTCGATCATATACAATTGACCCAAGGTGGTGCGTGGTCTTCCTTACCCACATTGACTACCGGCACATCAACTGTGCCATGCCCAATGCGGAGTAAAGAGCTAGGAATGAGCAAATCTGGTGGTAACTGCCAGTCTCCCTCTCCTGGCTCTATGAACGCTGCGGGAATCAACGGGCAAAGCCCCTGCCTGCATACAGCTGAAACCAGCTTCATAGAGCCAGCAGGCACAAGAATGGAGGAGCCCGGGGGGGTTGAAACCTTACCCAGGAAACCAGAATTTGACAGGCCTTCAAAGGTTTGACACTCCAGCAGAGCCTGTTTCCAGACTGCAGGCACATCACTAGTGGAAGGAGAGGTAAATAAACTATTGCTCCCTTGACAGAACATTTCGCGCAGACAGCCACGAAGAACGTTCATTCCGATCAGCCCTGGGACAGTGTTTTTTTTTAACTTTGACCCAGAGGCTGGTGGATCTTGGACGACCAAAATGCCTATGGAGGGAAGCACTCTACCCAAAACTTCTATGTCCAGCTCTAAATAGCCTTGATAGGGGATATCCAACCCATTGGCTGCCCTTAACTGTAGCCATCCACAAGAGCGTAGTTGGGTTTGCCCCTGAACTTGGAAGTGTTCTTTAAAGAAGGATTCTGTGATGGTGGATACCATAGAACCGGTGTCAACAAGGCACGTGATGGGCACTCCTCCCATTTTAACATCAGACACAGGGCATTGCCCTATAATCATAGAGTGGGGAGGATAACCTGAGCCTGCTAAGGCCCCATCTAGTGCTTGGCTCCATGCACTAGAGGGTGCTAGTTTCCCGGTAACCCACTAGATTGTACATCGCCTGTATTAACTGTCCTCTGCCCAAAGTCATTCCGTACATGCGGTCCCTGCCTTTGAACCGTTAAACAGTCCCTTGCCATATGGCCAGCCTGGTCACACCTCAAACAAATAGGCCGACCATCGGCTGCAAATTTGTAACGCTGGGGTGGATTACCTGGCCTACTGTTCGAGTTGAAAGGCATTGCTGGTTTACCTGGCCTGCTGTTGGAATTGAAAGGCACTGGTCCGGAGGACAAATGTTTTAAGATGGTGTCTAATTGGGTTTGTTGTCTACGCAAACAATCTTTAAGTTCAGCCAATTCGTCGTTTGATTTTGCAGCCACAGCCTGGGTCTGAGCTCCCCATTCCCCTACCATTCCTGCGCTGGCATCACAAGAGAAAGCCCTAGCGCGTACTGGGCGGGCCCCTTCCCCATCGTCTGCCCAACGAAATGCTTCTCTACGCACGTTCAAAAAGGACGAGCCAGGATTGAGGCGAATAAATTGTTTTAGTTCCCTACGCAACATTTTATCTCTAACGTTTTCCACAAAGTGATCATGGAGAACCGAGTCAGGGTTAGAAATAGCACTTGAATTTTTTCGTTGACAGATTTCCATTAATGCCATTATCGAATGTGAAAATTCGCGCAACGTTTCTCCCTCGCGTTGGCGACATTGGAAAAACTTTTGTTGGGCCTCAATGTAAGAGTGTGCACAGCCTAGATGGGCCAGCCTAGATGAACTAGACCTACAACTCCAGTACCAATGCGTTCACGTGGATGACGCGAAGCAGTGCACTCTCACCTGACGTGAGCTTTCTGTCCCTACACAAATAGCGAACATGAAATGATCAATGCTAAAAACACTACTCCATACATTTGTATTAGAACGGGAGCAAGCACACTTACTTGCTGCTACCCTGTGTGACTCACAAATCGCTGTTATGCGATCACATGTCAGTAGACTCGTGGTTGTGTGCACCATTTACTGGTCACCCAACCCGGTATCACGCGATTGCGTGCTCATGCGCACGAACGTTAATCTATTGAAGCGTGTTCCAGTGTACGATAGTCCGACTTTTTGCGTGCTACACAGAACGAAATGTAAACCAATGCTTTCTGAATGGGAGTGTTGTCAGACAATGAACGTGCTCCACAAAACGGTACGAGAGAGAAAGAAAGAGAGAGAGGGAGGGACAGAGAGAGAAAGCGAGAGAGAGGCTTCAGAAAGGGTGTGCGCAGAAAGTACAGTGCACCCTAGTTATGTTTATGCCAAAACCACAAATGCTATATGTATATATATATCTATATATATTGCCTAATTATATATATTGCCTATATATATGTATAGGCTATATATATAATTAGGCTATAATTATATTATTTAGCGTGTAAATCTATAGCCAAATTGTCGAAGATGCCCGAGAATCTCCGGGGATATAAGCATGGGAAATCGGCGAATCAGACCCATGAACCTATAAAAAATGAGACGTCATCTCAAGCGGGAGAGAACGTTTGCGGTGCTGGTTTGTGTCACGTAAGTACAGTGCCGTGTTCCAATACCCGTAGTGTCCGTACTTACTAGCCAAAATTTGAGTACGCAGTACGTTCCAATTCAGATCCGGCGAAAAGAAGTATACTTCAAGGACCCGGATGCCGTACTCAAAACGGGCTAATCGTGAAGTGTGGATCGAAGGACACTCCCCGTACTCAACGGCAGCCATCTTAGCTACGTAGCGAAAGAGGCGGAGCCAGGCTGAGCCAAAGTCGGCGCATTTCCTTATGGAGCTCCGTACAGATCATTCATTGTTGAAAATTGTCTGTGATAACTAATAAATGACAGCTTTTGGCCACGCGTTTCAACTTAAAATTGTCTGTGATAACTAACAATACGACAGCTTTTGGCCACCCGTTTCTACTTTCACCTTTGATACTGAGAAATTGTGACAATACACGGATATATTAAATGCAGGTGCGCTGCTCTGTAGGCAAACCGCGAAGGAAAAAAGGGTAGCTGCTTCATCTGTTCTTTTTAGAATTGTATGTCTTGATGTTTATTTTATCTAGCCATCTATTCTCTTGTTTTTGGCTATGTGAATGAACGTCCGCGTCGATGCCTCGATCGCAAGTCCAGTGTCGCGAGCGGACGTTGCCATGGCATCTAGAAATCATACCGTATTTAATGGGTTGTAGTGAGTGTAACATAATTCACCTACAGTATTTTGTTATGTGTTGTTCTTTCAATTGTATTAGGCATGTCGTTTACTATCTTGGTGGTTCAGGGATCGCTGTCCCTTTTAAGGATTACGAGCAAGGGCGTAACCACGCATTCTTTGGGGGGGTCGTGTCCCCCCCAATGTTGAGAAAATACTAACCTGTCCCCCCCAATATACAGCAGGTTAAAATGTAAAATATATGTTCTCTTTTTATGAACCCTGTCAATGGATCGGTCTCTTGTTATGCAGTGATGTTGCTAGGTACGCGTCCTGCGTCCCTGACGCATTAAAATCTGAAAGGACGCACTAAACTCACTATCCATGCGTCCCGGGGACGCATCTCATTTTCCCCATGAAAAACGATACATTGTGAACATTAAACAACTCGTGTTTAATCACAGTAACTGGCCAAAGAAACCTTCTTGTGAGCAGATCGGACAAGCGCTGTTTCAACCCTCTGCGCATGTACTCGGCGCAGATGTGATCCCCTGTACAAGGTATCGCGACATGCTAATTTAGCCGCTACCAAAACAACTAGCTCGTCACCGCTGATTTCATTTCAACAATTAAAAATACGAACTTCATAGTAAATAAACCCACGTTTCCACTGCTCGATGCTGTGCTCATTCGTGTCGAATGAGCAAATCAAACAGGATTTTTTTGCAATCCTTCTGATTGAATATATGTACATTTATGACAAAATCGTGAGGACTAGGCTTGTGACACACACACACACACACACACACACACACACACACACACACACACACACACACAAATGTGGCGCTCGCGCGGTAATAGCTCATTGGCGCCACCTAGTGATCATTATGTGCAAATGCACAGCCTCTCATTAAAATGACTTAGGGGTCATTTGACCCCTCTTGCGGCGCTAGGAGTAAGTAAAAATGGCCCGGCGTTTCTAGTGTTAAACATGAACGGTTGAGTACTCCAGCTCTAACCATATCATACCACCATCAAGGAGTTTAACACTATTAATTTAATTTAAGAAATAGAATAATAATAAAAAAGAAACACATTTTTTAAACTGGGGAGTCGGGACCCATTGAATTTCTCAGGGACCCACCCAACTCGCCACCTGTGGGTCCCGGGGACTCACTACATTGAAAACCTATCAACATCACTGGTTATGTCTTATTTATTTTCAATTTATTTCCGTTTGTTGAGTGTGTGAATCCCCCCTCCTAATTGTACACTTGTGCGATTTAGTTTGAAACCGCCTCGCGACTTTCTGCGTTGTCATGGTTACCCCACACTCTTTCTTCAGTGAGAGCCAAGAAAGTAAAGTTGAGTAATGGAGGATTTGAGGTTACCTAAAAAGCAGAAGAAACTGGACCAACAGCCAAGCATACACAGTTTTTTTTCAGACAGTAAGTAACTTGACAGGCATGCTGAAAGCAGTGGCCAGACAGGGACATGCTCTGGACATGCAGGTGATAAGGTGAGAATTTTGAATATGAGACTAGACAGCCTTACAACATTGTATATAACCTGGGCCTACATGTCAGCAATACATAAAAGTAGCCTACTTCTAATACAAGCAGAATATATAGACCTAAATGATCACGAAGGTCAGCCACTGTTCTTCTGATAACATAATGACATGTGGTCATGGGTATGTGGTATTTTTCCATTGGAAGCTATCCTTTTTGCTACAGTACTACTGGAAGAGCATAATTGTAATTGGTAGGTGTGTTTAAGGTCAGTAAGCAGCTAACCAAAACAAAGTGTGTGTGTGTGTGTGGGGGGGGGGGGCGGGGCAGACATTACATTATTACACTATTCCTTTAGATGTGAATTCAAATGGTCAATGTAGTCCTCGAAACTATGTTCTAAATGTCCACATTTTCATAAATAAATATAGAATTGTAGGCAATGCACTTAACAAATAATAATAAAAAATTGGACCCCCCCAATGTCTAAACCATGGTTACGCCCTTGATTACGAGCGTCTCATGACGTCAGAGCCCATGCAGGATTTGTTTACCTTCAGCACGTTTTGATTTCCTGTTTCTCTCTGGTGCGGCCACACCAACCGTTGGACAACGCGAGTGACGCTTGACCAGTGTGTGGTGGTTCAACGCTTCCAACGCGTCAACGCGCCAACGCAGCTAGATGAGTCCATGTCCATGCAAGTGAACGGAGCGTTCCCTCTTCGTCATAACTATCAAACCAAACATCCTTCACATTCACTGAGCGAACATTATGAAAGTAAAATGCACATTTCTCGCTAAAAATGTTTCCATAAACGCATTTAATGGCGTAACTATGTAACTATTTCCACCCAGAATAAAGAAAAATGTCGGCCGTTGCTGCGCTGGAGTCCGAGGTAGGAAACCCAAACGCCGCCGTGTTTGGGTGATAGAGTTTAGATCAGGTCAGATTAAATAATCTCGGATATAAATAACAATAATCGGGTTAAATAACTTCACATGGTGTGTCTGGTGTGTTTCCAGCATTCGCAGTGTTGATCAGCAGAGAAGCAGTCCGCCAAGACGTTGAGGTTGCTTAGGAACCAGAGACTCTGTCCATGCAAGTGAACGGAGCGTTCCCTCTTCGTCATAACTATCAAACCAAACATCCTTCACATTCACCGAGCGAACATTATGAAAGTAAAATGCACATTTCTCGCTAGAAATGTTTCCATAAACGCATTTAATGGCGTAACTATGTTACTATTTCCACCCAGAAAAAAGAAAGATGTCGGCCGTATGCTTCTGTGCAAGCTCACTACTCTCTGCCAGTGACGTCGGGTCAAGCTCCACGCTGATTGGCTACCGCGGCTAAGCGTCACGCGTTGGAGCGTTGAAAGTTCAATTTTCTGAACTCCGGGCGTTGGTGCGTTGGGCGCGTTACTGCGTTTACGTGCGTAATTACGTGCAACTGCCGCGCCTAACGCCCCCAACGCAACGCTTCAACGCTTCAACGCGTGTACCGCGCCTAAACCAATGGTTCCCTATGCAAAAATGCCGATTTTCAACGCCCCTAAAGCGAGCAACGCGGTTGGTGTGGCCGTACCGGCTACTAAATAAACTCAACGTGCGAAATTGTATCTCTCACTTATGGCAATTTCCACAGGGTTATCATTAATATTGATGTGTAGGGGTTGTTTATAACTCGTGAATAATATTGTTTAGACCACGGTCTGGGGGAATACTCTGATTCTGATTGGCTGCAGTGCGTGCATTAACTCCTGATATAGCCCTACAGACACCTGCTAAGTAGTTCGCGTCAGTGTTTAGATTCTCTGCCCGATATTTCCCACCACTATACTCGGGCCGGGCCTTTGATCGAGCGTTTTTATTTTTATTTTACCATTGGTTTATTGGCCTAATCTGAGGAGAAATCTATGCCATAAACAGAAATATTATAGGCCTTTATTACACGGGTCTCCTCAATGCCGTGGAACGCTCCGTTCATGGGTAGTAGTCCGGTGACTTGTCTTTGACTCTCTGTCCCTCCCTCTCTCTCTTTCTCTCTCTCGTACCGTTTTGTGGAGCACGTTCATTGTCTGACAACACTCCCATTCAGAAAGCATTGGTTTACATTTACATTACGTTCTGTGTAGCACGCAAAAAGTCGGACTATCGTACTCTGGAACACTCTTCAATAGATTAACGTTCGTGCGCATGAGCACGCAATCGCGTGATACCGGGTTGAAATAGCAGCAGGACCAGGAAGGTAAGCATAATGAGGAATGTCCAGAGGTAGTGGTGATCGTTCATGTGGTTATTTATGTATTTCACAGGGGTTATTGTTTGTTTAGTGTACGTATGGCCCAGGGGAAGAAGCTGTTGGTTAGTCTGGTGGTGCGTGATTTCATTGACCTGTATCGCCTGCCAGAGGGAAGCAGATTGAACAGGTCGGTGAAGTCGGATCTGTAAGCCTCCGTTCTCCACATCTGTAAAGATCCACGTCAAGCTTCACAGAGAAACAAGGTTGTTCTATGCAGAGCTGCCTAGATTAATACTTTATCCCAAATGTGCATGAAACCAACAGCTGATCCAGAAACACAATCTGCCCCAGTGACAAACACTCCTGTGTCTCTAGAAATCTCTTGTGATTTCTTTCTATGTTCTGTGCTAATGTGGTTTCCAAGGGAACGATCATCGTCCCCAACATGGCCTCCGTGTTGTCCGAGGAGGGCCAGTGGAAGTTCCCTCACGATTTCAACCCAGAGAACTTCCTGGATGACCGGGGAGAGTTTGTGAAGCCGGAGGCCTTCGTACCGTTCTCTATTGGTGGGTGGACCAATCAGGGCGCAGGATATACAACCAAGTGTGTCACTGCATTGACCGCCAGATCAGATTCACAACGCTCAGCAGGTCTGCGACGCCCGTCAAGCCAACAGCAGATGGGATAAGCCTGAACCAATCAGATTCTTCAAAAGCCCTCAACGCATTTCATTCTTTGATCACTGAAGTAATGCAGTATAGATCAACTATTTCAATGGCAGTATCAATGCTCACCTCTTTGACAATGGCAATGAGTTCAATGATTGGCCGACAGTATATTGGCCGACAGTATATTGTACACACAGAACCAGAGATGAAATGGCAAAACGTAGGCTGGATCAGAGTGCTATTATTCCCTGGATGTTGCATTGTATCGTGTTCTCCTGTGTCCAGGTCCTCGCGTGTGCCTGGGGGAGGGCCTGGCTCGCATGGAGCTGTTCCTGGTGCTTGTGACGCTGCTCAGAAGATTCCAGTTCATCTGGCCCAAGAATGCTGGAGAACCAGACCTTAGGCCTGTGTTCGGACTCACCATCAGTCCCCAACCCTTCAACCTGGAGGTTCGCTTGAGAGGGACAGAGAGGACTTGATGAGAGAGAGAGAGAGAGAGAGAGAGAGAGAGAGAGAGAGAGAGAGAGAGAGAGAGAGAGAGAGAGAGAGAGAGAGAGAGAGAGAGAGAGAGAGAGAGAGAGAGAGAGAGAGAGAGAGAGAGAGAGAGAGAGAGAGAGCTTGATGGGCGAGAGAGCTAGCTTGATGGGCAAGAGAGAGAGCTTGATGGGCGAGAGAGAGAGGGAGAGGGAGGGAGAGAGAGGAAGAGGGAGCGAGAGCGGAGAGATCGAGAGAGAGAGATTCTTGAGGACCTGTGAGTCCTTTTATTTGATGGAAGAACAAAAACAGGTCAGATAATGGTTGGGTTGGCTATTCTTTTTTAAATTAAATCATGTGAGAAATGATTATATCTACTGTGGTCTCTGCACCCATCGTTTTCTGATTCTCATTGTTTTTCTCATTGTGTATCATATATGAATTTTTTGTGCCTCTTATGCTGTTCCAGTTTTATATTTCTATATTACCATAATTTATATATATGATAGATATGTATTTGCTGATCAACAGTTGTGAAATCTTAAAAAGGAACAGAGTTCACACATCTGTTTAGATTAGTCGTTTTCTATATCATGGTTAAACATGCAAACCACTGATGATATCCTTACATTGTTGGGATAGATGGGAAACATATATTTTCGATATAGTTTTCCATGTTTGGATTTATTTCATTTCGATTTTTATACATCAGGACTACATGTCACAACCACACAAGGAAAAATACTCAACCATGAAAGTGAACTTGGTGTGGGCATGGTTATCACTGCTTATTGTACGATTAATGTTATGAAGTCTATAATTGCCTTTCTGGGGGTTTCAAATCCCTTATATTTGACTGTGACCAAACAAGACGGGATCCTGTTCATGGTTAATCACCTTTGAGACCGTTAAGAATTGATGTGATGGGGATGAAAGCAGTCAGCCAAAATCTATGTTGTTGCCTTGTTAAAAGTGTGTGTGCCTTGTTAGATCTCTGCTGCATAGATGAGCAAGGTTTACTTCAGTCCACTGGGTAGGCTGGTAGACTGATCTAACCAGCACATTTCTAGGTGGACACACCCACTAGTGATGTCATATGGGGCACATTTTCGAAACGGCTTGTAAGGCTAATCACACTCACACCTGGTGGTATAATATGTCCCCTTTAAACAATGTTATAACTTCATAAAATAATAAACCAAATGCCAGTTATAGCTGATAAAGTCATGAAAAATATTTCTGGCTATGTTTGGTTAGGTCATTTTATATCCATCTAATGCAGTGGATATTTAAGTCTGATTCTTATCACATGTTGATCTACATTACATTCACACATGATCCACATGATTATATCCCCTATGTACTATGATCAATGCAAGCCATGTGTTTCCTGACCAGACCAGATACTGCAGTTAGATACCAAAGCAATGAAGTTCAATGTGTCACACTGGCGTTAATAGTAAATCCTAGACTGAGTGTATTTACATACGCAATTTGTATTATTTATACCCTTCCACCTTTGTAGTCTCCTTGGTTGTCAAATTAGAAGCCAACCATAAAGCTTCAAAAACCTTTAATATTAGAAGCAACCATGTTATCAAACTATTTGGCCGGTTTGCTAAGAGCCCAGGTTAATGGTTCACATTGTCAAGAGGAGACATAATAAGCCATGCTTTGTGCTCAACTCCCCCCTTCTCATGCCATAGGCAGCTGACCAGCCACTGACATCTTTCTAGGCAGGTCCCATAACTATATCTTTCTTTTGGAGAGTTACAGTTCAACAAGTCAAAATGGTAAAAGTAGGAGGCAAGGACGGATTAACATGACCACGGGCCCTGGACACAAACCAGCCACGGACCCCTACCAACATGCAAATACACGCACTAGCACACTGAATTTGGTCGCATATTATAACTCATGCAATCCACAATCACACACATAATGCAGCGCGCAGCCAGGAGAGAGAGAGAGAGAGATTATCTAACCCCGCAGCTGCGGGCATGCATAGTGCCAGCCGCTTGTCTTAACGGCAGAACATGGAATCTGTCCGGTTAATATCATGACTTTAAAAGCACCTAATGACTTCCTTGAAAGAATTTCTTCACCTTGTTCTTGTTTTTTGTTAAAAAATGTTGAGATGGACAGGATTTGTTGTAGCCTACCAGTGCAGTATCTTTAGTGTCTTTTTCTTTCTTTTGTTTACGCTTTGCCGACCCACTTAGCACACGTTTCTCCATTTTCACTGTAAAATAGAGTACTAAAGTGAAAACGTCACGTTTTCCTGGCAACCGGATTTTCACCGAACGAGAGATGGCGTTTTCCATTGCTGCCAAGTGTTGTTTCTTTCAAAATGAAAACAAATCAATTTCAAGGGGTGAAAATCACTACCAATCTAACATGTCGAGGCTTTCATGTATTCCCCTGGGGTTTTACATGGAAAAGTTTTACTACGTTACTTTTTTTACATATGAATACATTCGATTCTTAATATTATTCACATCATTGGTAAAGCAAACTCTCAAATCGATTTTCAAGAAAAATCGTTGGGGTTATGAGACCGGAGGTTGGCTGCGTGTAGTCTGTTCCAGATTGTCTGGGCAGAGAGCCGTCGGCCATATCGTCCTGCAAACCTTGACTGCAAATCTGTAGAAGACAGCCTACAGTGCTGTCAGGGTGACATTCTTCTCGGGGTGTCGTCTTCTTGGGACACCCACTTCGCGGCCTGTCTTTGTCATGCCGTATTATATGGAACTTGGCCTTCAGTTTGGAGAGGGTACTAGGGCTCACTCCAAATAATGCCGCAACTTGGGTTTTGCAGAACACCAGCTTGTAGTTGCCCTATCGATTTGGCAAATTTTTCATGGCCGCAACCCACATACTCAGCTCTGCAACTCATCCCACAAGTGCATGTTCCTTACAAATGGAGCACCATTTGAAAGGGAACTATACATGCTTTCCAACGGTATAAGATTTACTGCCTAAAAGCATTGTTACCACAGAGAAATAATCAACCAAACACAAATTTCCTTACTTTTTGTGCTGAGTTTATAGATATATCAAGGCCCCCCTCATTGGCCAGGGCCCTGGACATGTGCCCACTTTGCCCAAGCGGTAATCCGTCGTTGGTAGGAGGTTTCTCTTTTTAACTGTTTGAACACAGCTGAGCAGCCTGGGTCTACACACTACTGCGCCTACTAACCGACTCTGAGATGTTTCATTTGTTTGTTGGCAATATGGGAGAAAACTACAGAGACACGGCAGTTTGTATGTGCCGGAGTGTAAGCGTGTTGGACAGAACAAAGATACAGCTGTGGAAGCTGCTGAACACCCGTTTGGAATATAATGGAGGTCAATGGATCAACTGCCAAATGTCAGAACGTACCGACACCGCGAGATGGGGCGACTTGAACAGATGATGCCTGATTTATGTCTGGATTAAGACAATGTCACAATCTAACCTGGGGTCTTTTAAGAAACCGGCCAAACCGTTTAAGGAGTAAACTCAAACCACAACAGTGATGGCGTAAATGTATATCATCTGAAACAATTTTGATCCAATACGAAAACAGCCGTTGTTCATGTACCCCAGGTGGTGCTGTTTATACAGTTTAAGGGGCTTTGCTTAACTACTACGATGTCATTGTAAGTCATGTCCGATTGTCTAACAAACCACTTACATTACACTCTTGCCTTCAGTCACGCTTTATTTCAATTTCTATCTACTAGAGTTGTTTCACAAAGCCGAGGTAAAGGGGACATCTTTAGAGGGAAAACAAGTCAAACAATAAATAACTTGGGTTTATTCACACTGACACAACTTCCAGCGGGAGAACCACCGCGTAGGGGGTGTTACGGTACGTAGGGTGAGAAGAGGGGTCATGTGACTGCGGGGTCACTGGGTCAGCGGGTGGTGTTACGGTACGTAGGGTGGGGGTGAGGAGGGGTGGCCGCGGGGTCACTGGGTCAGTGCCAGCAGGATGTCCTTCACCAGCATGGTGCCGATCACCATCTTCTCGCAGTTGATGGTCAACTGGGACGGCCCGCTCTCTTTGGTCGCCACGGTGACTAGCACCAGGCTGCCGCTGGTCACGGTGCGCCCAGCAAACCTGTGGACAGGAGGACCAGGAGGAGGAGGAGCAGGAGAACTGAAGGTCAGAGTGCAGAGGTCAAAGTAGCCAAGAGGTCAGAGGTTAAGTTAAGGCCAAGGTCAGAATGGAAAGTCAGAAAGGCAGAGGAGACCAGATCAGGGTGTTAGGGGTCTGTACTTCAGGGTGTTAGGGTCTATACTTCAGGGTATTAGGGTCTGTACTGCAGGGTGTTAGGGTCTTGTTGGACAAAAGCAATTTAAACTTATTAACAAATTATAATTAACAAATTATAATAAATGGGAAACACTGGGGGCCCCTTACATCAAGAAACTCCTGAAAACACAGGACTTAACTGCTCCCTGGTGATTACTGGAGGAGGACTGCTCCAAACTAAATTTTGTTGTCTTGTACAATGACAATAAAGATTATTCTATTCTATTCTCCCATCAAATCAGCACGACAACATTTCCTCAATGTGCATACATGATACAGCTGCATTGTCCTTACAATTGTTATTTTCGATGTAAGGAAAGCTGACTGAATACTTAATAAACATGAAAAAATGTGTGTAATTTACCCACAAAACACTATAAATAAAATAAACAAGGCCATCACACAGAATGAACATAACATTGTTTTGGCCACTGTCATCGTTACTCAAATAAGAGTGTAACAGAGGCGGAGTGGCCGTCGGGACGATCGGGAGATTTCCCGGTCGGCCGGCCGGCCAGCGAGGTCAGGTGGACCAGCCCACAATTGTGTAGCGGCCTGCGAAGTCAATTGGACCGGCCCATAGTTGTGAGCGGCCGCGAGGCGTCTGCAAGCCGGCCCTGAGCATAATTTTGTCCCGTCAAGACGCAATGAAATTCCCATGAAATAAACAATATATGTCTCGATAACATCCAACCAATATTTATACCACTTGCTTACTCTCTATGTCTCATTCATGTTTTGTTTTTTTATATAATTTATTTTTACTTCATTTAATTCTTCATTATTCAGGCGTTACAGAACTTTCATGGCCATAAATAAATAATACGAACTACAGTTTACTTTGATTTGTTTGTTCTTGAATTGACGTAGAATGGAGGAAAGACTCCTGGGATTGGGAAATGCGTTTATCCATAAACAGCTTGCAGGTCAAGTCCATTTTCGGAAATGGAGGGGAATATATGAGCGGCCCCACGTCTAATGGCATGACCCTAAATACGCGTCAGACAGAGAAGGCGAGCAAGCAAGTTCATGGTTGCTTGCTTTTGCTTGTTGTGGCACTCATGGAAGGCAAGAAGAGAAAAGTGAAAGGAGGGGCTGAAAAGGCCAGAATAAAGAAGAGGCGGATGCTGGAGGGGGATGCATCTAAGTGCTCAAAAATAACGGATTTATTCCGAAGTCAGACATTAATGAGTTGTGCAGGTGAATTGACAGAAAAACAGTTAGCCAGAGCTCCACCATTGACGTTATTGCTGGGCGGGAGCTAGCACAAGCTGCTAGTCAAATGTGTATGTGCTGGCTGGTATATTTCAGACGAATTAATGACTTAACTGATCTTTCTCTTTTAATGGATGGAGAATATGTTAACAGATTTGGAACATGTAGTAGTAGTCGTGTCAACACGTTACACCGGTATTACGAGCATAAACTGTATAAACTTTGAAACTAGTTCAACCGCCATCTTCTCCGTCAACTCTCCTCTCACACTCGGTGACAGTGTCTTATAACGTTCTATATATAATAGTATAATATAATTGTATAGATAATATCACGGCCAAAAGCTCTGTGCGCCTCCGGATGGCTGTAGGGGAGCACTACGGCCAGAATCGAAGTGCTTTTGTTTACCGGCGTTGCTATGGTTACCGGTCTTGTAAGGAAGTGCGCCAATTCTCGGAGCACCAATTCTCTTCCGCACAGAGCAGAACTGTGGCCTATTTTACACATTTTTATTTTCTTAATTATAATTATATCATTAATTTTTACAGATTTTTTAGCCACCGGGAGAATTCTCCCGGTGGCTATTAGTGCCTCACTCCGCCCCTGGAGTGTAATGTAGGGTATTTTTAACATCACAACAGAGTAGGATATTGTAATGGCTAGGGAGCCCTTACAATACACAACTCCCAGACCAAATTTCCTGGCTTGTCTGCAATGTTTACCTGTCGGCATCCTATAAGCAAGACGGCCTGATTTACTTTCCAGTGTCAACCCGCGGGCTGATACTGGACGTTCCTAATCTGACAGACAGTGTGAAGCCCCCTCACCTGCACTCCTTATCCGAGCCACAAGGCACCCTGCTGAGGTTAGCCGCGGCTATCACCCTCTGGACAATGGCGTGCTCATTCTGACACCTCTCGGGCAGCTGCATCTTCTCCGTTATCTCGTTCATGCCCATCAGCTGACCTACAAGAGGGGACGCATTAGGAGGACAGAACAAAGAGCTCTGGTCGCCGTCCTGTCCACAGGAAACAAAACCCAAGCAGTGGATTCTCCTGAAGGGGTTGCTCTTATCGGCCATGTGTTGAGCCTGGACGGTTTCCCGAGAATCACACGGCCCTTATCTACTTAAAGGGAGACCGTCAGCTTTGGCTATTTTTAATCGGCTTTAAGAGAGTTCTGTTTCATACACATGTTGTGAAAAAATCTCGGCCTGCTACATCAAAAGAGAAAATAAGATATTAATTTACGATATAATTCTGGTAATGACATTCTCCTGAGGACGTGCATGGTCTAGCTTGTCTGCAGAAACTGAGTGCATGACCTGATCTGGTTATTGAGTAATGCAATTTTCCCCCTTAATTAAAAAACAGCGAACTGAAAAATTAGGAACTATCCTGAATTTTATATAACAAAAACATAGAATACCTTACAGCTTTGTGTTCTTACATATATATATGCATATGTATTTATAATATATATCTAAGATATTTTATACTGAAGCTGGATGTAACGTTGGCCATGGATGTACAGGTGTTTCCCATCTGACCTGACAGTAAGTGGATTCATACATCAACAACATAATACATGAAGAGGTATCGATATTGTGCAAATGTGATAATAAAAATATTTTTTAATAAAGCCACATAGTTCAAGACGTAAAGAAATGTGGAATGGCTTAAATCACGTGAAAAGATTTGAACAGAGTTCAAAAGTCTAAATGGCGTAAACATGCACATCATTTAATAAAGTTAAAGTGGGTGGAAACAAATATAAGTGAAGAGTAAAACAAATAACTAAAGTTAAAGTTTGTATACATTTGAGATAAAAAATATAAAATAGCTGAACTGAGCTAATAAAGTTGAAATGGTTGAATGTGTGTGTGTGTGCGTGTGCGTTTGCGTGTGCGTGTGCGTGTGTGTGTCATCTCTGGACAAGTTTGTTAATGACAATATTCTTTCCCATCTAGTTAATTGAGATAAGAGATGAAGCATAGAAAGCATCATGTGAAAAATAATATCGTTTTAACTACGTCAGCATTTAGCATCTCCCGGAAGTACAACGGATATGTAGCACCCAGCCTCTAGCCATATAAACGGGGGTCCACACAGACAAACACCTGATATCTATCAATCATATTTACAATAGATTAATAATTTAAGCGCCAGTGAAACAAGAAATACCCAAACCGTTTAACTTAACATTGTTTTTCTATGTTAAATATTGACATTGTTATGCTCCGCGACGCCCAATATGGTTCGCTTTTCAGATGGCACCTCTGTCTTGAGCGGGTGGAATTCTCACCCTCAACGTCAGTCAATGAGACCAACTGAAAATATACGATGCAGGCGTGAAAATAAACTATTGATTCTGAAAATTGATATTGATTTATATTGATTCTAATATAAATCTGTGTATATTTGATATATTTTAGATGTATTTGAAGTTCAAAGTGTGTTGATTTGTTAGATGTTTGAAAAAAATTTAACGGCTAAAAATAAGCAGGATGTGAAGCCTAAAGTAGTTCTAGTGTCAGAGAATGGGCGGACACCGTTTACACCACTTCCATTATAAAAATTATATTTTAAAAGTAAAATATTTAATAAAGTTTAAAGTATTAAAACAATGTAATAGTAACACACAATTCCAATCTGATGTGACCATTTTAAAAATTGAATAGAGTCCCTAGTTGAACATTTTTTGAAGTAGTTAGGTCGCAACATTTTAGTGTTAGGAAGAAAAGAAAGAAATAAAGAATAAAGCCTAAGAATAACGATAGTGCTTGCATCTGCAATTCAGCATTGTTTGCATTTACATAGCACTTTTCAAGGTACTCAAAGCGCTTGAAATAGTGGGTATATGTATGTGTGTGTGTGTGTATGTGTGTTTGTGTATGTGTGTGTGTGTGTGTATGTTAGTTTGGTCAGGGGTATGAGTCTTCCTCCCAATTACATCTCATAGCTATGAGCAGAAATAGCTCAGAGGGTAGAGCGGGTTGGCTGATAGGTAGAGCGGGTTGGCTGAATGTCGAGCAAGACACCTAACCCTAACTGCTCCCAAATGCTGGCTTTCGTCTTGCATGGCTGACTCCGCCTTCGGTGTGAATGTGTGCATGAATATAAGGCAATATTGTAAAGCGCTTTGAGTGGCAACTTGTTCTAACAAAGCGCTATATAAATGCAGTCCAGTTAGGTTCAGTCAGTTCTAAGGCTCAGGGGCCCTCATCAGTTAGGTTCAGTCAGTTCTAACGCACAGGGGCCCTCATCAGTTAGGTTCAGTCAGTTCTAACGCACAGGGACCCTCATCAGGTAGGTTCAGTCAGTTCTAACGCACAGGGGCCCTCATTAGTTCTAGACAGCGCTTCTATCTTACAACCAACATATGAACCTTAAAGGACAACACCAGTCGGGGTGATCACTGTAACCGTCCCCTGGCTTCACTAAAATGTCCGTTACCAAAATACTTCATAATAAAACTTCAATAAAACGTAATTGTTTCGATTCTGCTGTAGAGCGTTACCATTAAGTTAAGTTAAGTTATCCTTTATTGTCCCTTTTTGGGGGAAATTCTTTCTCTGCTTTTGACCCATCCGAGAGCCCTTGAACACATACACACTTGCACATACACACACAGAGGAGTGACTTTACACAGAGGGGTCACCTTACACAGAGGGGCGACCTTGTCATAGGGCCACACACATGGGTGCACACCGGCACACGAGGTGCAGTGGGCAGCCACACTGCAGCGCCCGGGGAGCAGTTGGGGTTTCAGGTGCCTTGCATTCAAGTTTTTTCGCATTGTCACTTCCTTCTAATGAAGTTCCTAATAAGCAAGGCTCGCTGAAGAGCTTTGGCAGTTCTAACGTGCCATCAGATGAGTCTCCTACCACATTCTCAAAATAACTTTATGAGCGTGTTATAATGTTACCGTACGGGATGGGTCATTGTAGCAGATTGTAGTAAGCTAGATCATTATGGAAATAGCATGTAAATAAAATAGTTCTCTGCTTGATTAATGTTTCCCCTTTCGGATAACGGATGTGCGTTTTTACATTTACCCGGGTTAGTGTACTGTGGACGGGGCCTTAGTTGTTTTTAGATTTTCTAATGAGGAATGTTCCATATTATCGCTTTAAACTCCAATCTGAAATGCAAACATGGTCAGTAGATGGTGGTGAATAACCATGAACGACTGCAGATCCATCATTCTGTATCATCCTGCTAGTTTGTCTCTTTCAGACCCAGGGCCCTATTTTAATGGTCTGAAACACAAGTGAGAAGCGCCAAACGCAAGTAGCTTTGTGGGCGGTTCTATGGCGATGTTGCTATTTTACCGGCGGATAAATGACTCTTGCGCCCGGCGCAAATCTAAAAAGGGTTGGTCTGAAGTAGCCCAATTACGTGGTTTGGCCGTAAAGTCTAATAAACCAATGAGAGTGCCATCTCCAGATGGCACTCTCCATAAGCGCATTTTAATATGACGAGTTGATATTTTGAAAGGACGTTTGCAGTCTCCGATGAAACAGATGCATGACCACATGAATTTCAAACTTCAAATGCCTCAGTTTATGGCCAAATAATATGGCCTAATTCACACGTGGAATAGCATTCTTTTCAAAAACTTCAGAAATTAATTAATTTAATCCTCAAATAAATGTCGGCAAAGAAAACTTAACACACATATGATATGCGGTAACTGTGGTTCTATTTAATGATACACGCAATTCATTAACAAACATAGTTTCTTATGTTTTGTATACATTATCGTGGATACACGATAGTATTGTATTGTATGCAATATCGTTATCGACTTGTGTTCCTAATATGCATATGTCCCCCCGTTAATATACATTGGCATGGACTGTATTATGCGTTCCGTGTTTAGTTTGGGTGTGTTTAAACAGATGAACGCACACACGCGCGCCCGCATTCATTAATTATTTTACGCACGCCCGCATTCATTCATTCTTTTACTCGCGCTCACATTCATTGATTCTTTTTAACACTCACTCACTTGTTTTCTCAGGATCGAATACTCATCAATCCTTAAAGATATGGGCTTAGATGTCTGTGTCAAGATACAACCCGGTATTACGTGATTTAGTGCTCATGCGCACAAACGTTAATCTATTGAATCGTGTCCCAGAGAACGATTTTTTTCATGCTACACAGAATGAAATGTAAACCAATGCATTCTGAATGGGAGCGTTTCTCCGATGTTTCCGTGCTACACAGAACGAAATGTAAACCAATGCATTTTGAATGGGAGTGTTTTTCAGACGAGAGAGAGGGAGACTGTGCGCAGACAGTACAGTGCACCCTCTAGTTATATATATGTCAATATTTCAGATATTTTAAGCAGACCTCCTCAAAAACTGAAACGAACGTGCTCCACAGAATGTGTGTTTCTCAGACAATTATCGTGCTCCACAGAACGAAACAAGAGAGAGAGAGAAAGAGAGAGAGGGAGGGAGAGAGAGAGGTTTCAGAAGGGGTGTTCGCAGATAGTACAGTGCACCCTCTAATTATATATGCCAATATTGCCGATTTTTCAAGCAGACCTCCTCAAAAACAAAAACGAACGAGCTCCTCAGAACGGGCGTTTCTCAGACAATTAATGTGCTCCACAAAACGAAACGAGAGAGAGTGAGAGAGAGAGAGAGAGAGAGAGAGAGAGAGAGAGAGAGAGAGAGAGAGAGAGAGAGAGAGAGAGAGAGAGAGAGAGAGAGAGAGAGAGAGAGAGAGAGAGAGAGAGAGAGAGAGAGAGAGAGAGAGAGAGAGAGAGAGAGAGAGAGAGAGAGAGAGAGAGAGAGAGAGAGAGAGAGACACAGAGGCTTCAGAAGGGGTGTGTGCAGATAGTACAGTGCACCCTCTAGTTATATATATGTTGATATTTCCGATTTCTTAAGTAGACCTCCTCAAAAACTGAAATGACCGTGCTCCACAGAACGTGCGTTTCTCAGACAATTAAAGTGCACCACAAAACGAAACAAGAGTAAAGGTACGGCCACACCAAACGGGTTACCCGCGTACCTCGCGTATAAAATCGTCAATTTTTCCATAGGGAACCATTGGTTTACGCGCGTATGAGACGCGTACACGCGTTACATGCAACAACAACAACATTTTACCCGCGTTAGCGGGTAAAATGTGAGTCCTAGATGAGAGTGTGAGTCCTAAATGTGAGTCCTAGACGCGCCTAGATGAGTCCATGTCCATGCAAGTGAACGGAGCGTTCCCTCTTCGTCATAACTATCAAACCAAACATCCTTCACATTCACCGAGCGAACATTACGAAAGTAAAATGCACATTTCTCGCTAAAAATGTTTCCATAAACGCATTTAATGGCGTAACTATGTTACTATTTCCACCCAGAATAAAGAAAGTTGTCGGCCGTGGCTGCCATGGACATAGCTGCGCTGGAGTCCGAGGTAGGAAACCCAAACGCCGCCGTGTGTGGGTGATAGAGTTTAGATCGGGTTAGATTAAATAATCTCGGATATAAATAACAATAATCGGGTTAAATAACTTCACATGGTGTGTCTGGTGTGTTTCCAGCATTCGTAGTGTTGATCAGCAGATATATAGTCCGCCAAGACGTTGAGGTTGCTTAGTAACCAGAGACTCTGTCCATGCAAGTGAACGGAGCGTTCCCTCTTCGTCATAACTATCAAACCAAACATCCTTCACTTTCACAGAGCGAACATTATGAAAGTAAAATGCACATTTCTCGTTAAAAATGTTTCCATAAAAGCATTTAATGGCGTAACTATGTTAATATTTCCACCCAGAATAAAGAAAGTTGTCGGCCGTGGCTGCCATGGACATGGCTGCGCTGGAGTCCGAGGTAGGAAACCCAAACGCCGCCGTGTTTGGGTGATAGAGTTTAGATCGGGTTAGATTAAATAATCTCGGATATAAATAACAATAATCGGGTTAAATAACTTCACATGGTGTGTCTGGTGTGTTTCCAGCATTCGTAGTGTTGATCAGCAGATATATATATTCCGCCAAGACGTTGAGGTTGCTTAGTAACCAGAGACTCTGTCCATGCAAGTGAACGGAGCGTTCCCTCTTCGTCATAACTATCAAACCAAACATCCTTCACATTCACCGAGCGAACATTATGAAAGTAAAACGCACATTTCTCGCTAAAAATGTTTCCATAAAAGCATTTAATTGCGTAACTATGTTACTATTTCCACACAGAATAAAGAAAGATGTCGGCCGTATGCTTCTGTCCAAGCTCACTACTCTCTGCCAGTGACGTCGGGTCAAGCTCAACGCTGATTGGGCAACGCGGCTAATCGTCATGCGTATGAGCGTAAAGCCGCGAACACACCAAGCGCGTACCTCGCGTACCATGTACGCGCGTAACGCAGCTAAAATGTTGCTTGACCATTTTGTGTAAAAAATGGTCAGATACGCGCGTAACGCGCGTAGATGAGACCGCCCAAAACTCCCCCCCCCAGCCTGTGGCTGCGCTGGATTTAGGAGTCCGAGGAAGGAAACCCAAACGCCGCCGTGTTTGGGTGGATGATAGAGTTTGGATCGGGTTAGATTAAATAATCTCGGATATAAATAACCATAATCGGGTTAAATAACTTCACATGGTGTGTCTGGTGTGTTTCCAGCATTCGTAGTGTTGATCAGCAGAGAAATAGTCCGCCAAGACGTTGAGGTTGCTTAGCAATCAGAGACTCTGTCCATGCAAGTGAACGGAGCGTTCACTCTTCGTCATAACTATCAAACCAAACATCCTTCACATTCACCGAGCGAACCTTATGAAAGTAAAATGCACATTTCTCGCTAGAAATGTTTCCATAAACGCATTTAATGGCGTAACTATGTTAATATTTCCACCCAGAATAAAGAAAGTTGCCGGCCGTGGCTGCCATGGACATGGCTGCGCTGGAGTCCGAGGTAGGAAACCCAAACGCCGCCGTGTTTGGGTGATAGTTTAGATCGGGTTAGATTAAATAATCTCGGATATAAATAACAATAATCGGCTTAAATAACTTCACATGGTGTGTCTGGTGTGTTTCCAGCATTCGTAGTGTTGATCAGCAGATATATAGTCCGCCAAGACGTTGAGGTTGCTTAGTAACCAGAGACTCTGTCCATGCAAGTGAACGGAGCGTTCCCTCTTCGTCATAACTATCAAACCAAACATCCTTCACATTCACCGAGCGAACATTATGAAAGTAAAATGCACATTTCTCGCTAAAAATGTTTCCATAAAAGCATTTGATGGCGTAACTATGTTACTATTTCCACACAGAATAAAGAAAGATGCCGGCCGTATGCTTCTGTCCAAGCTCACTACTCTCTGCCAGTGACGTCGGGTCAAGCTCAACGCTGATTGGCTATTGCGGCGCGTTACTCGCGTAAAAAGTTCAATTTTTTGAACTCCTCGTACGCGCGTATATGTACGCGCGTATATATACGCGCGTATATATACGCGCCTCATACGCACCTAACGCGAGTAAAATGTTGCTTATACGCATGTAACGCTCGTACGCGTCTCATACGCGCGTAAACCAATGGTTCCCTATGGAAAAATTGCCGATTTCATACGCGTGATACGCGGGTAACGCTTTTGGTGTGGCCGTACCATAAAAAGTTAAATTTTTTGAACTCTTGAAATGTAAAGGTACGGCCACACCAGACGCGTATCTCGCGTAATTTTTACGCGCGTAACGCAGCTAAAATGTTGCTTGACCATTTTGTGTCAAAAATGGGCAGACGCTCCTAACGCGCCTACGCTCGCGCCTAGATGAGTCCATGTCCATGCAAGTGAACGGAGCGTTCCCTCTTCGTCCTAACTATCAAACCAAACATCCTTCACATTCACTGAGCGAACATTACGAAAGTAAAATGCACATTTCTCGCTAAAAATGTTTCCATAAACGCATTTAATGGCGTAACTATGTTACTATTTCCACCCAGAATAAAGAAAGTTGTCGGCCGTGGCTGCGCTGGAGTCCGAGGTAGAAAACCCATACGCCGCCGTGTTTGGGTGATAGAGTTTAGATCGGGTTAGATTAAATAATCTCGGATATAAATAACAATAATCGGGTTAAATAACTTCACATGGTGTGTCTGGTGTGTTTCCAGCATTTGTAGTGTTGATCAGCAGATATACAGTCCGCCAAGACGTTGAGGTTGCTTAGTAACCAGAGACTCTGTCCATGCAAGTGAACGGAGCGTTCCCTCTTCGTCATAACTATCAAACCAAACATCCTTCACATTCACCGAGCGAACATTATGAAAGTAAAATGCACATTTCTCGCTAAAAATGTTTCCATAAAAGCATTTAATGGCGTAACTATGTTACTATTTCCACACAGAATAAAGAAAGATGTCGGCCGTATGCTTCTGTCCAAGCTCACTACTCTCTGCCAGTGACGTCGGGTCGAGCTCAACGCTGATTGGGCAACGCGGCTAATCGTCATGCGTATGAGCGTAAAAAGTTCAATTTTTTGAACTCTTGAAATGTACGCGCGTAAATATACGCGCCTCATACGCGAGTTACGCGCGTAAAATGTTGCTTTAGCGCATGTACTGCGTGTACGCGTCTCATACGCGCGTAAACCAATGGTTCCCTATGGAAAAATTGACGATTTTATACGCGAGGTACGCGGGTAACGCGTTTGGTGTGGCCGCACCTTAAGCGAGTATATATACGCGCGTATATATACGCGCGTAAATATACGGGCGTAAATATACGGGCGTAAATATACGCGCCTCATACGCGGCTACCGCGGGTAAAATGTTGCTTTAGCGCATGTAACGCGTGTACGCGTCTCCAGATTCTATGAGTATAGGCGCAGCCTTTTAAGTGTCGGCCTCATTGTCCGTTAAATAGCTGAAGAAAAGATGTTTATTGGGAGCAGAACGTCCGCCGGCGCTCGACTATATCTGCGAAATGCGGACGTCGTTGAGGCACGCCACACGCGGACGTAATTGAGGCCCACACTGTTGGTGGTCGGGGATTACAAATCTTTCAGTGCTAAGGCTCACGCCTGAGGATAACCCAATAGCGATAGCCTTAAAAGGCTGCGCCTATACTCATAGAACCTAGAGTTACAATACGTAACTATCGTTTCAGCCATTTACTGTACAATTCAGAATGGAATGAGAGGAGGGCTGAGGAGGGCTGTCCATCAAATATCGCGCTTCAGAAACAGCCAATCATAGGAAAGCCCGCCCTGCCTTGGTTCCCTCCCCCATAGTGCCAAAACTAAATTCGCGCGCGAGAGCAGAACATCATTTGCGAGAGGCTGTTACGCGCGAGAGGCTGTTTTGCGCGCGCAGAGGTAATTTGCTTGCGCGCGAGAGGCTGTTTTGCGCGCGCAGAGGTAATTTGCGCACGCGCAGAGATCATTTGCGCGCTCGCAGTTAATATCTACGCGTGTGGAATAATATAATACGCCCAAATGTATCTTTTATCACATTAGTGAATTATGGCACTAATGTGTCGCCATAGAAGACCATTGTTATTTTACAACACAGTGATATTAGATATCATAGTGGTATTGTAATTAGAAAAACTTGTTTATGATATCTAACCGATTTGCTTGGATTTGATTTCAATGTTTGATTAGGCATTTTGATTTATTTGAGAACTAACTTGATTTACTAATCCGAATCGCAATACGGAATGCTTGTTGTTCATGTATTAAACGAAGGAGGAGGATTTGAGCTGTCCTGCGTCCTCTGTCTAACAGTGCCATTTCGAGAGAGGGAGGGAGGGAGGGAGGGAGGGAGGGAGGGAGGGAGGGAGGGGGGTGTGCGCTGATAGTACAGTGCACCCTCTAGTTACATACAGTATATGATACCCCGACCACTGTGACGTGGCAACAATTCTCCAAATCCATATGGGGAGGGGGGGTGCTTGTGGACAGTAGGGGTGTACACTAGACATAAATAGGAAGTACACACAGGAAGAGGAATGACCTCTCACACATATTGTATTAATTGTTTCAAATAACCCTGCCTCGTTAAATCAATGAGCTTGGTTTGCTTTTTTTTTTTATTAATTAAATATTAAAATATATTCTATATACATATAGAAATATACAATTATTTAGTTATAATATTATTATTCCAGATTGAAATGCATTGGTTTAATATTGAATTAATAAAATATTTAAATATATATTATATATATATATATATATATAATTTTTTTAATTTAAAATAATTTATCTATAATAATATAAGTAGACATGTAGCTTTTATTCAATTATCGTAATAACAAGATGATGCACTGCGCAGCCCTCCCCCTTCTGAAGTTGAAAAAATCTCCCGATTGAAATGCATTGGTTTATTATTGAATTAATTAAATATTAAAATATATATCTATATATATACAATTATTTAGTTAGCCTATAATATTTAGACCATGTAGTTTTTTTCAGTTATCGTTATAACAAGATATGTAGCCTTACTGACCATTGAAAATCCACTTCCACCAATATGTAAGTGTGGTTCAGGTATACCAGACAATATCAAAATATTCACAATATAAAAACGATGTAAAAATTAAGGTTATGGGCCGAATTTGGTTAAAATTCATCCTCTGCTGGCCCACAACTAGATCGTCTCATTTCCTTGTTACACGCTTTAATTTAATTATGTTTAAATTATCATGACCATGGAGCCTTTATTTCCTTGCCGTTATCATTACATCCTTTCTCGTTATATCGATATGAATTCTCGAAACACAGTGGAAAAGAGAGAGAGTGAGCCATAGAGAGGGACACTGATGCACTGCGGAGCCAAGTAACTGATGGGCTTAAGAGGGCCTCCCCTTTATAATGAATATATTTATATATATATATATATATATATATATATATATATATATATATATATATATATATATATATATATATATAGGGTTGCCATCGGAGAAACGCTCACATTCAGAATGCATTGGTTTACATTTCGTTCTGTGGAGCACGGTTATTTTTATCTATTTATTTATTTTCAGTTTTTGAGGAGGTCTTATTCGAAAGTGCAAAAATGGAAATATTGACATATATATATAACTAGAGGGTGCACTGTCCTATCGGCGCACATCCCTTCTGAAGCCTCTCTGTCTCTCTCTCTCTCTGTCTCTGTCTCTGTCTCTGTCTCTCTTTCTCTGTCTCTCTTTCTCTTTTTTCGTTTTGTGGAGAACTTTAATTGTCTGAGAAACGTCGTTCTTTGGAGCATGTTCGTTTCTGTTTTTGAGGAGGTCTGCTTAAAAATTCTGTACTGTCTGCACACACTCTCTCTTTCTCTCTCTCGTCTGAAAAACGCTCCCATAAAAAATGCATTGGTTTACATTTCGCTCCGTGTAGCACGGAAACATCGGAGAAACGCTCCCATTCAGAATGCATTGGTTTACATTTTGTTCTGTGTAGCACGAAAAAAGTCGGACAATCATGCTCAGGGACACGATTCAATAGATTAACGTTTCTGCGCATGAGCACGAAATTGCGTGATACCGGGTTGCAAGAAAATATGTGTTTGCTGTACGGTGTTTGCAGATGCATTGATTTAAAGTACAACTTATTACCGCTGTATCAGCTGTTCTTTCCTAAATAATTTACCAAGAATGTGTGGCTAGGTAGATGAGAGAAGCAAAGTGTATGCGGGAGGTGCACAAGCAACATTATGCATTGCGCCCTTAAAATAGCATCTGAACAACAGCCACTGACTTTAAACCACGTATTTCCTGGTTTGTGGCGGGAAACTTCAAAATAAGTGAACGTTTGCGCCAGAACACGCCTCCTCCTTTCGCCGAACCGCCCCTTGGGGCGCAAGATCATTCCCTAATTTACCGACGCGTGGCGGTGGAGGGAAAAGAAGGCTCTGCGCCAGTTGCAAACTAGCAACGACACATGCGTCAGTGTAGAAAGTAAATTGCGCTGGATGCAAGATAGGGCCTCCAGTCTGTATGGGGTTGGGGTGGCGCTGACAAGGGTACGTGGTGAGCAAGGTGGGGGTGAGGGGGCAGGCAGGGCTGTATCAGCTTAAAGCTTCAAAGGGAGGACTACTTTATGTAAGGTTGGTTTGAAGTGCAAACAAACACTAAAATAACTTGAGGAGGGTCAGAAACCCGAGTTCACGGCACCAATTTGGAAACATGCAATAACCAAACTTGTTACTTCATTCTCTGCTTTAGTGTTTGATTACTCTTTAAAGGCAGGTTGTGGCAACAGACGGCTGGAACAGTGATGCCAACAACAAAGCCCACTTACCTAGATTCTTTAAGAGCATCTCTATCGGGAAACCATGGGAACCACAGGAGAGAAATGTGCAAATTACATGTTTTTGGTTTCGATTTGAAGATGAAAGTTCGGAACGAGCCAAGAATCTCCGCAAAACAATCTCAAATAGAAAAACAACTTGAAATAAGAATTCAACCTTCTGGGTAAGGATACCAACCAATTTCAACTGGAGAGTTATAAAAAGGGTCTGGGTTGGCAAGCCGATCTTCAGCTGATTAAAGCCCGGTACTGGTATCTTTAGTGTGCTGGTTTAGTTATTTACCTTGCTCTTTCTTGAACTCGTTCTCTGTCATGAAAGAAGGGGTCATCAGCTCTCCGACCGGGGGTTGGATGGACACAAAGAACTTCCTGCTGTGAGTGCTAGATAGACACAACACATGGTTCATGGCTTGTTAATCATAGATCATGCATCCCATTTCATTACATTGTATCAGATCTGATAAATTGATGTCATATCCAATTTGGAACTAAAAGCAAATGGAATGAAACTAAATTGAAATAGTCCTAGCCTATTGAAAATAAGCTTGATTTGAAAAAGACGCCAAATACATCACTTTCTAATAAACAATACAAAGTGTTAAAACAACTAATTTCTTTAACTTTAAAAAAGGCTTTAAATAACTTTTTCAATACTAGCAAATGACCGACACAGAGAGAGAAAGTACTTTTGTTCAGCGTCACTAAGTAACACTGTCTTCACTGCATTCACAGGTGCTACGCAATAATGTCCTCGAACAAAGTGAAATGAAACCGAAAATTTAGCTTTAAGCTTTTCTACTAGTGCTGTCAAACGATTAAAATATTTAATCGAGATTAATCGCATTAATGCCATAGTTAACTCACGATTAATATTTTTTCTATGCTAAATATCCCTTGATTTCTTTGTCCCATTAATTGTTCTCATTTTAATGTAGTTACCTATGGAGCCAGTTTCCTGCCATAATTCAAACCTGAAAAAAGAAGTTTCAAAGGCTTGTAAGTCTGGGTTTGAAAACTCAACACCTTGTAAAAAAGGTTTTGCAACACTGAAAAAAGAGATTATAACCTGAAAAAATTCAAACAAAAATTCAAACATCTGTAAACATGATTTTGTGTTCTACTTTATCTTCATCATTTTCACCAACACATTTTCAAAATTCAAACAATTTCACCAGCACATTTGCAGAGTTTCAAATCTGGCACTGTTCAACCGTGTATTTCATTGTTTCCCGGTTTTGAAACCTTGTAAATGGGATTCTGCAAACAGGTGTTGACTTTTCAGCACTGACTTTTCAGAGATTTGACCACACAGGCGCAAGCTTTGAGTCACGTGAATATTGGCAGTGTTCTGTCGCACACTCGTTTTGAAACTCCTCAAGTCAAATCTGAAGAAAAAAAAAACGTTCCTGGGGGCGGGACAATTTAGCTCTAAACATATTGGTTGCTCTCGGCTGACGTACATTCCAATCACATGTGCCGTTCACCGGGCTGTGCGTGATTGACAGTGCTCTGCCGATGAAAATAATGTGATTGGAATGTACGTCAGCCGAGAGCAACCAATAGGTTTAAAGCTAAATGGTCCCGCCCCCAGGAACGTTTTTTTATTCTTCAGACTTGACTGTCAGGAGTTTCAAAACATATGCGTGACAGAACACTGCCAATATTCACGTGACTCAAAGCTTGTGCCTGTGTGGTCAAATCTCTGAAAATTCAATGCTGAAAAGTCAGTTCTGAAAAAATACGTTGCAATGGCGTAAACGTACACCTTTACAAGTTTTTAAAACTAAATATACAACCTTTCAAAACTTTTTTCTCAATGTATGAACACCTGTTTGCAGAATCCCATTTACAAGGTTTCAAAACCGGGAAACAATGAAATACACTGTTAGAACAGTGCCAGATTTGAAACTCTGCAAATGCGCTGGTGAAATTGTTTGAACTTTGAAAATGTGTTGGTGAAAATGATGAAGAAGATAAAGTAGAACACAAAATCATGTTTACAGATGTTGGAATTTTTGTTGGAATTTTTTTTCAGGTTATAATCTCTTTTTTCAGTGTTGCAAAACGTTTTTTACAAGGTGTTGAGTTTTCAAACCCAGACTTACAAGCCTTTGAAACTTTTTTTCAGGTTTGAATTATGGCAGGAAACTGGCTCCATACTTACCAACATGGAGAAGTGCATCGGCTTGCCTTGTGCAAATGTTTTTTTATCGATAACAACATTGGCCTACACTGATCAAAACAGGACGATACAAAAAAAAAGCCTATAGTGCAATTAAACGATGAACATACAAACATACTGCCTTGAACATAGCAGTCAGGCTACTGCTTCTTTGCTTTGAGCCAAAAAAAATAATAATAATAATAAATTGCGTTAATCGTGCAATAAAAAAATTAACGCCGTTAAAATTGGTTTGCGTTAACGCCGTTAATAACGCGTTTAACTGACAGCACTATTTTCTACTATTAGGTTTTAGTTCCTGCCCAAGAGACTTGCTTTTTAAAGGCAAATTCAAATGATCTAATTTCATTAAGACAACCTGCAACACAGTGAGAAGATCTGAGTATGGAATGGACCCCTCTTACAGGAGGAAGAACACAGCTCATAACATTTACAAAGGGCCCGTTGGATTTATGTATGGCGGTGCATATTCATGGGCCATTCTGCTGCTATAAAAGACAAGAATAACAGCCACCAAATGTCCCAAAAATGTAATGCTAACCCTAACCTCCTGTCAGTAACAGGACCTGTGTTAAGGGTCCATCGCTTACCAGTAGATTCACTCTTACCAGAGCTGCAGGTTGGCTGCCTGGGTGGAGTCACAGAAGTCGACGCCCATCACCACCGTAGCGCTCTCCCCTGCTGGCAGCACCTCTGTCAGCACAGAAGGAGAAGCTTCAATACAACCACTGGCACTTTAGGTCGTATGCAGTTTTTGGTGACTATACCAACTCTTGTGTGACTATACTGGGACAAGAGTTAGGGTTACTTTTGACATTCTGTACCGTGAAATCTCTGTACTGTTTTTGTTTATTTTGGTTGTGCAGCAGCACCTATACTACTAATAGATATGTAGTAGTTCCTCCTGGACTTGGATAATAATGTCAATCAAGCCATTTGTTCCTCATCATTTAAAGAGGCAAGAAAATAATGATCCTGTAAACCAAAGCCCTCTGCAAGCAGCTCCCCAAGGGCAGCACCTCCTAGTGGCCGACCCCGGTACCACCGCCCGGGCCCCTCTGAACTGACCGATCTCGGGGAACTCCTTGACCCGCATGCCGGACTGCAGCTTGGCCTCCTCCAGGCGCAGGCTCTTGGCCTCGGTGGCGGCGCTGTTGGTGAACTGGATCTGCACGGCCACCATGTGGGGGTCAGGGAGAAACGGCTGGCGGCTGAAGCAGTACTCCACCCACAGACCCTCCCCTGTGATGCGGTGCAGCAGCTCGTAGCTCTTCAGTGAACCGGACGGAGAGATCGTCTGGAGGAGGGGGAAAGGGAGGGAGGGTGGCCATTTTGGTTGTCATTTGTAAGTTATTATTATAGAAATTGTCTGTGTTCAAATTGGCTCACTTGTGGCCTCAAATTGAACACTTCTGCGTCATGTGTATTGGTGGCAGTTTTACATCAAACAAGTATTTTACATTGACATTTTTCAGGGTGTTTTCGGGGCACCCTGCACTAGACTATGCTCCCTTGTTCTGCAGTGATTCCCAGTGCTAGTGTTCTCAGGACGGAGCACCTGGAACGAGGTGCGTCCCATGATTCATTGAAAGAAAGAGCGCTCGGACGTCTGAGCCCTCTAGGGAGGGAACGCTATCCGCCTCAGTAGCATGGGTTTAGCGGCAAGAGAGGGAGGGTCCTCCGGTCAAGGGATTTCCACTACAGATACAAAGGTTGAGTGGTGAGAGGCCACAAAGAGGGAGGGACATAGACCCATAAACGATATCCATGTCTGTTACATGTTTAGTTTATTGTTTTTCAGAGGTGTCAAGTAACGAAATACAAATATTTCATTACATTACTTAAGCAGAAACTTTGGTATCTATACTTAACTGAGTTTATCTGAGTACGTAACTGACTACATTTTCCGCAATTATCTGTACTTTATACTCCTTACAGTTTACAATAGCCTAACTCACGACCCTACCCAGCGCCTTGCGCATTTTGCACTCTCACTCACTTGCCTACACATACACCCTCACCTCCCACTCTTGTGAAGCGACCTTGAGTATCCTGAAAGGCGCTATATAAAATCTATTTTTATTATTATTATTGTTGCTTGTTACTCATTTCATTGGCTTCTTTTCATTCCGGTGTCGTTCCAATGTAGTTACCCCCGATAAGAATTGTATCCCGGCCGCAGGAGCGCGAATGCATCAAGTGCAGGCGGAAGTACACACTACGCTTCAAATTCACCCAAGGCTGATGTACCTCTAAATGTTGGTTATCAACAAGGTTGTAAAGTAGTAATTTACGGCACATCTGTCAAAATATATGTTTTTATTCTTCCCACGTGTTTAGGATCTTTCATTCATTCTTTCATTAATTTCATTCATTCATTGCACTGCAGCCGAACTGACAGCTGTCTACTGAAAACCACCTGATCATATTTTATTCCTGCAGGCTAATCCACACTTCAGTGGCAAAATCTGCAGATGTCCATACAAAATATCCTGAATAAATAACAATAATAGCATAATAGCATCATGGTAGGTCTAATGATGTAGGCCCCACACACCATATAGAGCCTTTCATTACCCTGCCCAAATAAATACGAAAAATAGCCTAAATATGTATACCTTCCCTATAATGCTAACTGAATGAAGAATATACATGTTTCTTCTTTCCTAGCCAAAGTTATAAGGGGGGGCACAAATTTTGTAAGACTGAACTTTCGACCTTCCAAAATATATATCCCCTTTTTAGTCTACTAAAATGCGTTCATTTTCAATGAGCAAAAATGCTGAATGAGTTGCATTCCAAAATGTTCAACACTAACATAAGATTTATTTTTTTGGAGGTGGGGTATAGCACTATAGGCCCCTGTGGCCTTAGCTTTTGCCCATAATGGATTTTTTCACATTACTTACATTACTTTTACTTTTATACTTAAGTAGTTTTGAAACCAGTACTTTTACACTTTTACTTGATTAAAAAGCTTGAGTTGATACTTGAACTTCTACAAAAGTCTTTTTAGACAAATCTGAATACTTTTGTCACCTCTGTTGTTTTGAGGAATACATCATCAAAAAGCTCCAAAAATATTCCCCTTGCTGTTGTTATAGCATATATAATATTCTCATCTCAGTCGTCTCACTCCGGGGACTGCTGACTTCTGATCGACAGCTGACTGACTGACAGCTGACCGACTGCTGAGTGACTGCTGTATGACTGCTGACTGTCTGCAGACCGAATGCTGAATGACTGCTGACTGACTTCTGACCGACTGCTGACTGACTGCTGACCGACTGCTGAGTGACTGCTGTATTACTGATGACTGTCTGCTGACCGACTGCTGGATGTCTGCTAACTGACTGCTGACCGACTGCTGACTGACTGCTGACCGACTGCTGTCGGACTGACTGCTGACCGACTGCTGTCGGACTGACTGCTGACCGACTGCTGACTGACTGCTGACCTACTGCTGTCTGACTGACTGCTGACTGACTGACTGCTGATGACTGCTGACCAACTGCTGACCGGCTGCTGACCAGCTGCTGACTGACTGCTGACAGCTCTCATGTGGAATGAGAGATGGTGAATCCCTTTGTTGGACTGGAGATGATGGATAGCCCCAGCCTCTGGTCTAGATGTGCTAACATATCAGGAGCAGTTTGGGGATCTTACGGCAGGAGACAGCACGGTGTCGGTCAGAGATAGCCCCTCAAGGTCCGTCACCAGGCTGCTTGACAGGAAGTTACCCACGGGTGTCACCTGGGGGGAGGGGGTGGGCTCGACTAGGGGGAGTGAGCGGGGGCATGGGAGAGAAGGGGAGAAGGACAGAGGGGTGAGTTACATTGTTTAGTTAAAATGCTGCAGTCGTAACAAGGGGCTATCTGGTCGGTCTAGTTTACTTCTGATGTTTATACATGGTATGAGATTTAAAAGAAACGATAAAAATCGAAGTTTATGGACCAACAGCTAGCACAGCAAACATTCCCTTGTGACCAACCTTAGTATAGGTTGGTCACAAGTCATCCTAATCTACGTGTCATCTGCATGGTTACAGCACATTTCTTTACCAATCCGTTCACCTTGCTCAAATCAATACGTTAAGAATTCCCATGACTCGCTTCTGCACGGTGAGAATCAGTGGCGGTCTGAACACACACACACACACACACACATGCACACACACACAGACCAGACACAGCGCTGGCTGGAACAAGTGACTTACAGTCGTCAAAGTCCAGGAGAGACATTTCCTTCTTCTCCTTCTTGCCCTCTTTCTTCACTGGTTTAGTGGGTGCTTTGGGCGGAGTTATCTGTGTGGACCAATCAAATGACATTCACAAGAAACATCAATGAACCCATCTTATTAGATTGTAACATATCTGCCCTATCTGCATGTCTGATTTATTTGACTGTGTAAATTAAAGAAAACCGATCCACCCTGAACTCAATCCACTCAGTCTGGAGACAAAGATGAGAAAATCTAAATCTGAACGAGCGATGACTGCAGCAAATGGAAATATATCAGCTAATGGTCCAATAAAGTATCATAACATTTCCAAAATTTAGTCTTTATTCTATGAAATGTATTAGGGATCGACCAAAATGGATTTTCTAGGGCCGATACCGATGCTGATTTTCATCAGCCTTAGCCGAATAACCGATACGCCGATACAGATTTTCTTGAGCCGATATTTGGAGCCGATACTACCCTGGAAATCCAGAGTTCTCGCGAGAGCACAATTTGAATTTGCTAAGCGAGTCACTCTGGGAACGAGCAATATACTCGTGTATATTCTGGGCCTCCCCTGGCACAGAACATCAATCATCACATCGATGTATCAATATAGGCGGGCCAAAAGCGTTGCTGTTTTGCTGTTGCTGTTCTGGCAAGAGTCTTATCTATTGGTTAGCTCCACTGGCCTGGATGCGTCACCCCTTGTATTCTTCTGATGGTCGTAGTGTTACCCAATGTGTGTTATCCAGTGATATTTTCAAATGTATGCTTGGTGCCGCCCCTCAAGTTGGGCTATTTTCATTACTCGTTGCCAGACCCTACAGCTTTCTAGATGTGGGTCTGGATTTCCAGGCAAAGCATCCCTCAATGTACATCATAAAAATGATACAATGATCATAACAAATGTTACAATGTCTCAATTAAAAAAAAATCAACATTTATTGAACTGTCTGTAAATCATGCCGGAAAAACGTAAAAATCTGCGTAAAAAACGCAAATATCGGCAGATTATATTATCAATTATCGGCCGATATATCGGTCGATCACTAATGTGTATTAAAGACCTCATTAATCGTCATCCTCTGACCTTCTTTTTCTTTTTGACCTCTGCCTCGGACTCAGAATCCTCAGATTCTGAGTCCTGGCTGCTGTCTGACGGGCTGTCGTCGTCGTCAGACTCCGACTCGGACACGTTCCTCGGCGGAGGTATGCTAACTTTCCTCTTCTTCACTTCCTCTTCACTGCTTTGCTCACTTGGGGATGAAGAGACAAGACTCAGTAACGATGATACATACACTTTACAATGAGAGTAAATAAAGTGGGTAAAACAGGAAGGCTGCAGCCTGAGTGTTAAACTAGTATGACTACAACTATTATTAAAAGCAATTAAGAAATGTTGCATTATGAACCCCAATTGCCAGAATCTGGATTCTAAATTCACAGTTTGTCACCAAGAAAGCAACCTAGTGCCTTCTGTGAAATAATCTAAACTGTATAATTGATGTAAATCTAAAACTGCCCTTGTATGAGGGCGCTCAAAAGAGTTCTTGATGTCAGCTCTGGACATCTACAAATGACATTATCAGTAGATCTTAGATGTTCAGTTACCAATTCCAGATTGGCTGCGCACCACAGTGCCAACTACATTCTCATCTCTGTGTCAATGCAGGCTTTCATAGATTATCTGCTATGCTCCGTTAACAGGAGAAGCACAGGCCAGCCGTCTGTCTTGGGCTACCTCTATAGTCTGACAGATTGATCAAGGATGACCAAAATAACTGCCCATGGTGTGGACATTCTTATTTGTGTATTTCTCTATCAAAAAGGCAAATTGGATATCTGTTTAATAGCCACATTTTCATTCTTGCAAACGTCTTAGTGTCTTGCATTTTAATAGAAGATTCCCCCGCTCTGAGCGGGAAATGTCAACTATGTAAACTGTGTGTGTGTGTGTGTGTGTGTGTGTGTGTGTGTGTGTGTGTGTGTGTGTGTGTGTGTGTGTGTGTGTGTGTGTGTTTGTGCTTGTGTGCATGTGTGTGTGTGTCTGCCGACAGAGATGAATGGTGTGCTTAACATGAAAGAAATCATGATGGTTTTCAGCGTACAAATCAGAGTATATGATATTGAGGCCCTCTCTCTCAGGGGACCCCCATCAGAACATCTAAAGACATGTACTACCTTTCACTTTGCTGCACCGCTTCGATGGGTTCCTTCTTCTGGGTCTTCCTCTTCTTGGCTTCCTCCTCCTCCTCCTCCTCCTCCTCATCTGAGTCGGAGCGCTCCTCGCTCTCCTCGCTCTCTTCGCTCCCTGAGCCGCTCTGCTCGCTGCCGCTGGCCGAGCTGCTGGCAGAGTCCGACTCTGCAGATTGGTGGGAAAAAAGAGCAGGACAGTTCGCTTGGTTGAACGCTTTGCACATGCGTCTGCAAAATCACCCCCCCGAGAAGTTATAAACATTGCGGGTAGCCGGGAGGCGGGACTTCTGCACTTCAACACTGCCCACTGCAGTCTGACGTCACACTGTTACGGAAGTCTAGTGAGCGCAAACAAGCTGTTTAACGCACTTATTGGGGGGCCTTCTCGGTGGGCGCAAATACTCCCCCTGGATCAGACTTAGATTTCTCTAGGTTAGCGGATGTAAAACATGCATACATACGTCATCTAACAGTCTAAAGTAAAGGGAAAAGTCGAAAAAGAATATCACTTGAGATCCACCAAAAGGCTCGTGCTTTGTTCAGGTCAAGGTTTATCGTCTGCAGCAGTCATTAAGTGATCTCCAGGCTATCCCCTCTAAACAAACAGACAATCCAGACTGAGGTACACGTAAAATGTTGAGTTACCGCTGTCCGCAGACTCTGTCGGCCCCGACTCGCCCTCAGAGTCAGAGTAGAACGGCTTCTCCACCTTCTTCTCCTTCCTCTTCTCCCGGCTGCTGCACTTGGTCCACTCAGGCACCTAGCAACACAACAACAAACCACAACCACGACAACCACAGGCGTCACCAATCATTGGAGCTCGGTTGAACAAACCCTCTCAGACCAAAGCAAAGGTTGAAGGGCAGGAGTAAACATCAGCACGGCCATGAACGCCTCTGCCTGGCGGGATGATGCAGCCAAGTAATGCCAGCCATTCCCGTCTACAGTCGTCTCCAAATTAGGATACTGACCGTATCCATAGACTAAAGGTCCATTAAAGAGTATCATTGCAGTGACTGCTTTGCTTGGTTTGCTGCCATCTCCAGGTAATATTGTATCATCCATTGATAATCTGTATGAATGAACAGAGCTAAATGACTAAAATTATAATTTAAAAGTTATAATTATGTCTCCTAACCCTATGTGGATGTAAACATTGTTATTTATTTAGTAATAGACAAGAGTTGTTATTTTTCATATATTTGAACAATGCAGAAAACATGAATCTAGCGTATTTTTCCACATATTACCTTGAGATGCATTGGATGTTGCAGACAGCAGCAAATTCGCAAATGTAGTTTAGTGTGCGGTTACTCTTTAATGCCTGTGTAATTTCCCCCCCCCCCGCCCCTTTAGGTTTCTTAACTAGATGCTAGAACCAGGAAATGCCTTCATGACCAGTTGCAGAAATGTTTTGGAATTGATTTGTTCAAAACATGGCACAGTTCCATTAGACGAAGTGATCTCTTTTGAGAACGATTATGTATGCTAATAAATATTATACATGCCATAACGTAGAACCAAACATATTATTTGTACTTGCAGTTCCTTACAGTACAACAAGTCTTTAAGTTCGAAGCATTGGTGGTGAATTTTTAAAGTGATATTGATATAAAATGTATCTAATTGTCCTTGTTCTGTCTGAGACTCCCGTAATTCCCCCCAGTTTAAAAAGCTTTCTGATGGTAAAATGTTTCTGAAAAGAGTCACTTCAGTAATGGTAAAGACTGCAGAGGGGGGAAGTAAGCGTGCCGGTGGCTTAGGTTTGGCTAAGCAGAGTACAGCAACTATAGGTTACAAGGTGGGATATCAAAAGACACTTGGGTTCTGGCGCTATGTGGACGGAGGCTCAGAGAGAAGGGCGTTAGATGATACACTGACTGACTCACACTCGTTAATTTTGTGACTCTTTCGAGCAGCGTAATAACCTGGCAGACGTGGAAAAAGAAAACAAAAGGATTGTAATAGGAGATTTCAAAGAAAAAATAAGGAGGGACATCTTGTTGAAAGCATAAGCATAGATAGAGGCACTGTCTGACTAGGTTGTGACTTGAGATGGGAGACATGGGAGAACAGTAAAGGACATTGCAGAGACACCTTTCCAGCTGCATATTTTAAAATAAAATGTTTCCTTTATTTATTTTTTGTTAACTAGAACATTTCTGATGCCTATACCAACTAATAGATTGTTTGTTGACCATGCGGCAAATAAGAATAGACAGCAAGTGAAGCTTCCACTTGGCAGTAAAAGCTGCTCATACTTGTTTACCTCAACATGGTATAATGAAGGGGGGAGGGAAAGGAGAGTTGAGAGTAGTCATTTATCAAAACCGAACCACAGCACTCCCACACAGAGTGAGAGAGAGAGGCAGAGAGAGAGAGAGAGAGAGAGAGAGAGAGAGAGAGAGAGAGAGAGAGAGAGAGAGAGAGAGAGAGAGAGAGAGAGAGAGAGAGAGAAAAAGAGAGAGAGAGAGAGAGAGAGAGAGAGAGAGAGAGAGAGAGAGAGAGAGAGAGAGAGAGAGAGAGAGAAAAAGAGAGAGAGAGAGAGAGAGAGAGAGAGAGAGAGAGAGAGAGAGAGTAGGGTCGGGGGGCACCTCTCGCCTGTCTCCCAGCAGGCCAATCCGGCCTTGCTCACTGGGATACACTTCCTCTAGCTGCAGAAGCATTGTCATGTACAGTGTGAGAGAGAGAGAGAGAGAGAGAGAGAGAGAGAGAGAGAGAGAGAGGGAGAGAGGGAGAGGGAGAGGGAGAGGGAGGCAGAGATGGATGTCAGTGACTGTTAAAAGTCCGTGGGTGAGTCCTCCAGGAGTTCAGCAGGCAGGAGCGTATGCCTATTTGCTAATCATCTGCATCTATGAATTGGCAGCATCCCCTGCCAGAAAGCAATTAGAATTAGCACATGCATCCTTCTTCACTGTACACATGTGGTGTCATTGAGCAACGATCTGAATGACATATGACAGGTACACTTTGGACATGTTCAATGAGAAACCAAAAACGACATTGTTAACATGACAAGTGAAAGAGCCTTGAAGTGAGCACTGGACCCTTGGTGTGATTGGATACCAGCCGGACGACATGAGCAGTCAAAGGCTGGATCAGATGGCATAGTTTACATCATGTGACATCTTCAGCTATGAACCAATGGCACATGAGGGGGGGAGAGGATGGACCAATAGGAAGGGGTGCATTTTGTGGGGGTCATCCAGAAAACCCAGCAATTATTTTTGCCAGAAATGTCATCCATCTATACAACTATTACTCTATAATTGCTTTAAGGGAAGGTGTTTTTAAAGAGGGCCTGAACCAGCCATCCTGCCTGGTCTCTTCAGGGACCCATGTGCTATTGGGCCATAGGTGAAGCATCACCTGGGAATCGCAGAGGATGTTGCTACCGACAGGGACAGCAGCACAGCAGAGAGGGGCTGAGAAGGTTCTGGTCTTCAGTGTGAATTATATGACTGCTCTTATGGAAAGCTCTACTGTGTTCTGAGCTTCATGGTCAAAGCCTTTTGAACATTTAATATCAACCAGAGATCCCCCCACTGTGTTGATACTGTGAGTTTATTGAACTCTATCCGTTTGTTGATCTACATGATGGGGTGCAGGTAAAGGGGCTCAAGCAACACTCATGCTGATGTGACTGGTATGTGAATGAGAGATGACCACATGTCCCGTTGTACGAACGTCATATTGGAGTCAGTGCTATGAGACACCCATCCCCCACCCAGCAACCACCCCCGCTCTGAGGCACTGCCCTGTTTGGAGGGAGCAAGACCCCCTCGCTCCCCTCCACATCCTGGGGGTAGAGGTGGGAGTGGGCTGGCTCGGGCGACCCTCCATCCTACCACCACCACCACCACCACCAGCTGCTCTCATCTCGGGGTCTCTGTATGTTACTGTTCCCACTGCACGCACAGACTCCTTCACCTCCACGTTGCGCACGGAGGGGTCGGGGGCGTCCTGGGGCCAGTCGGGCAGCTCCTGGTAACCCCCCGCCTTGGTGTTAAGCAGGTGGGACAGGGAGCCAAGCTGGAAGTGGTCCCGGTCTGGCAGGGAATAAAGAACACATTAATCAACATAAAAACCTAAAGCCTTGAAGGGATCTAATGCTGGTGTGCTGACCATGTCGTCAAGGTTGCGCCTTGTCTCAACCCGAGTTTAATGATGACCTGCCGTCCTGTGCTATAACTTCATTCTCCATCTGTAACACTTTCCTGTCCATAAAGCCATACAGCCCAGAACAAAAACTGAAAACCATGAGACCAGGAAATGAAAAAATGATCCCATGTGGTTCACGATGATGTCCTTGGCATCCGGCACAAGGATGCCGTGTTGTGATGTTCCGCACCTTTGAAGGGAGACTCGAGGATGGGCGCCGGCTTCAGAGCCAGGATCAGCTTCTTGGCGTACTTGCTGAGCGCCCCGCACTTGTCCGTGGGCACTATGAGCTGGCGAATGAAGCGAGCCCGGTCCCGGATGTCGTAGTTCTGGTCGTATTTGGCCAGGTTCAGGACGTACTGAGTGAGCAGCTTGGTCTGTGACCGGAGGAGGGCAGGGGGAGGGGGAGAGAGAGGGCAGGAGAGAGAGAGGCACGAAAGTGAGCATAGCCCTTTTGAGAATCAAGCAAATACTGTTGTTTTTTACGTGTGTATGCAGATAAAAGTAACTTAAAAAGGTTATTAACAATAAACATCAAAAGTGCAATGACTCAAGAGCCACCTGACACAAAGTGTGAAGCATCATGGCACTGCAGAGCAAGGAGATGCTGCAAGTGGCTGTGTGGAGACCATTACACTAAAACAGCATTTTCAAGCTTTCATGGCTAATCTTCATGGGAAGTCATATTAGATATTTTTTCCGTTGCGGTACAATCAATAGACCATGGTGCCTGGGTCAATCTCACTCGTCTACTACCGTGACGATAACATGAGAGAAGTGGTTCCCACCTGCTTGGAGTTTGTGAGGTAGAGCTTGGCGGCCAAATTGATGATCTGCAGTTTGACAATGTCTTCCTCGTTGGTGAAGGTCTTGGCCATTTTCCTCAGAACGTCCGGGGCGATCTTGGGGACGTGTTCGCAGTATTCCCCGATGAGCCAGAGGATGCTAGCTCGCGCCATGGGCACCTGGGAACATAGGAGACAAACACTCAGTTCTGGATGGAGAACTACCTTTGTAGAAGCCACCATTGTTGTAGGCACCAGAAACCCCAAAGCTGAGGGTAACGCATATATGTTAAACTTCACTATTATCCGCAAACAAACTTTTCTTTTTTAAATCAACACAAAAATTCTGAAACTTTCTTGTTAATATTCTGACTTTGTAACTACGCACTACGCATTTAGATGTCTTAAAAAAAATAGGAATTCTCTCCATTTCCTCTTATGGAAATTAAAATTAACCATCAATACATTTCCCATCCAAATATCCCAAAATGCACCTGGATGTTGTCCGTCAGTTTGGCCATGTGCTTTATGATGTCGCTGTGTTTCTCGGGCTGCATCTGCAGCAGCTTCTTGATGACCACCACCGACTCGGCCACCACCAGCTCTGCAGAGAGAACAGCCCCAACACGGGGTGTGAGGACAACTAGCTGAGCGAACCCCTCAGTGTTCACCACCACGTACAATAATCTTTAATTATTCATTTTAGGCGTATGTCACTGTTTTAGTCATATAGGCACTGCTCTACACACAGAGATCTATTATTCTATCTAGAATCTATTTATTGCTTTGCATGTGAGAATATGTGGTTAATTTGTGTGAAGCACAGCATATATTATCTAAAGTATATATTATAACCCCCCCCCCCCCCCGAGTAATAAACCAATGAAGAGGTCCAGCATACAGGAAGGTGGGCCGGATAGTGTAGTGTCTAGGTTAGTCGGCTCCCCTTACCCCTACCTGCTCCTTAATTAATTCAGAGTCCCTTTGGATAAAAGCTCAAGTGAAAGAGAAAAAGCCGGCTCGTGCGTTAACCACAAAGGCATTACACCTTCTAGCGGCAGGCCAGGTTCCATTACCACCTGGGATCTTGTGAGCATGTGTGGAAGAGAGGCAGGGAGGTTAAAACAGAGAGGGATACGGTGCAGGGAGGAGCTGGGTACGGACCGTCGCGGTTGGAAAGCAGCTGCACCAGGCCGTTGAGACAGGTGTCCCTCACCTCCCCAATGTGAGTGGCACAGCGACCGATTGCCTGGATCGTGGCCGCTACAAAGTCCTTGTCCATGCTTTTAATGTACGTCTGTTAACATAATAAATAAGTCCTCTCAATACGACACACAGGTACACAGACTGTCTGTTAACCAAACGATTATGGATACGCCGTGTACACGGTGGACGACTGCATCTCTGTCAGCGGCCCAGGACCGGAGAAATACATTGAGTGGGAATCCAAAAAGTGGAACACCCAGACTCTCCCATCACCTGAAATTCTCTCAGGATGGTGGAGATGTTTGTCTCGCTGGCCAGGTTGGTCAGCACCTCCAGCTGTCAGACAAACAAACGGAGGAAACATGCCTTCTATAAATACACTTCTGTTTGCTAAATACAAATCTGTCCTAGATTTAAGGGAATGCCAGCTTTGAATATTGATCAAATCAAATCAAACTTTATTTATATAAAGCCTTTGACAGACAACCAATGAAGGGACTTCAGGACAGTACAGATGCACACAGATGTGTGCTCTCCTTCTGGTCTTGGTCAGTAGAACAATACTACTGCTGAAAGCTGCTGCTTTCTGTGTGATCTGTAGCCCTTTTATAGCTTTCTTAGGTAGAGGATCATTACAGTAAACAAGCCTGCTAGTAATAGAAGCATGCATAAGTCTCTCTGTTAAATGGTCAGTGGAATAATCTATTTAAAATCGAGTCAATATTGTAGCAGCTAAGGCCAACCCAAGGTTAAAAACAGAGCAAAGTAACTGTAGGAGTCAGAACAAAAGTAGTTTTAGGTGTAGTGACTTTAACTGATAAGGACATAGAGGCGATTGTAGAATAACAGAAGAGGACAGATTAGAACCTTGAGGACTTTAATCTGGGTGGGGTCCGTGGAACGGATGTAGAAACTCTTCAGGTAAGGTTCAAACATCCCCTGAGGAACACAAAGCAACACACAGTGAGACTCTCTGTCAACACACTGTTACTACACCTGCTCTGGAGTCTTTCATATGGATTAACATCTTCACAGAAGCTCACCCTTCTCTTGATGGTCATAGTGGCCACATTCTGGAGGACCACATACTGGACTTCACTATGAGAGAACAAGAGAGGGACGTAGTGGGAGAGAGGGAGGGAGATAGAGAGGGAGAGAGAATGAGAGAGGGAGAGAGAGCGATATAGAGGGAGAGAGAGAGTGATAGAGAGGGAGAGAGGATGAGAGAGGGGAGAGAGCGATAGAGAGGGAGAGAGAGCGATATTGAGGGAGAGAGAGAGCGATAGAGAGTGAGAGAGCGGAGAGAGCGAGAGAGAGCGATATAGAGGGAGAGAGAGAGCGATAGAGAGGGAGAGAGGATGAGAGAGGGGAGAGAGCGACAGAGAGGGAGAGAGAGCGATAGAGAGGGAGAGAGAGAGCGATAGAGAGGGAAAGAGGATGAGAGAGGGGAGAGAGCGATAGAGAGGGAGAGAGAGCGATATAGAGGGAGAGAGAGAGTGATAGAGAGTGAGAGAGGGGAGAGAGCGATAGAGAGCGAGAGAGAGCGATATAGAGGGAGAAAGAGAGCGATAGAGAGGGAGAGAGGATGAGAGAGGGGAGAGAGCGATAGTGAGGGAGAGAGAGCGATATAGAGGGAGAGAGAGAGCGATATAGAGGGAGAGAGGATGAGAGGGGAGAGAGGA